>NC_142939.1:20622259-20732259 GCF_046866305.1 Octopus bimaculoides | reverse complement strand
AACTGACGAATGCGAGAAATTTCTCCAGAAAGGTTAACAAGGAATCTATAAAACAACCTCCACACCGAAGTGAACAAAGAACTTAATAGATCTACAAACCAAACTGTAAAATCATGTTATTAGAAAATTGATTTGAACTACCACTGGAGTCATACTTTTCTTTTCATATATATATATATATATATATATATATATATATATATATATATATATATATATATATATATATATATATATATATATATATATATATATATATATAAAGTGTAGTATATTGCCACTTAAGTGTGGCTGACCCCTAGGGGTGGATGTTACTGTTGCTTTTAGCCCCAGGAGGACATCTCCTCCAGCTGGCTTATCGACACACGACTGTGTCCTGTTTGCCAATGGAGTTATCCCTCTCACCTCGACCAGCAGCACGAACGTATCCGGATTTCAGGGTTATTTCCCTTCGTCGGCGTCCGACAGCTGATGACCTTGGTGAGAGAGACAAAAACCTGGCAAACCTTATATCTTCTTATCGTGCAGTTACTGTTAATACTTCATTTAGAGAATTAACATTGCTTTTTTTCACCTTTTCAATATCAGTGAAGAATTTCACTGGAAAAGAAGATATAAGGTTTGCCAGGTTTTTGTCTCTCTCACCAAGGTCATCAGCTGTCGAACGCCGACGAAGGGAAATAACCCTGAAATCCGGATACGTTCGTGCTGCTGGTCGAGGTGAGAGGGATAACTCCCTTGGCAAACAGGACACAGTCGTGTGTCGATAAGCCAGCTGGAGGAGATGTCCTCCTGGGGCTAAAAGCAACAGTAACATCCACCCCTAGGGGTCAGCCACACTTAAGTGGCAATATACTACACTTTATCGTGCAGTTACTGTTAATACTTCATTTAGAGAATTAACATTGCTTGTTTTCACCTTTTCAATATCAGTGAAGAATTTCACTGGAAAAGAAGATATAAGGTTTGCCAGGTTTTTGTCTCTCTCACCAAGGTCATCAGCTGTCGAACGCCGACGAAGGGAAATAACCCTGAAATCCGGATACGTTCGTGCTGCTGGTCGAGGTGAGAGGGATAACTCCCTTGGCAAACAGGACACAGTCGTGTGTCGATAAGCCAGCTGGGGGAGATGTCCTCCTGGGGCTAAAAGCAACAGTAACATCCACCCCTAGGGGTCAGCCACACTTAAGTGGCAATATACTACACTTTATATATATAGGTAAATGACAGGCTTGCCACAATCTTTCAGGGGTAGTCTGAAGCATCCAAGCAAACAGGGGATGTTTAAATCCGGAGGCACTCCTGGCGATCACAATGAGTCATTACATAACCTCCACATAATGAAACAACGGCTAACTAGCCCAACAGAATTGCTTCTTCTTGTATTTGTTGCTCCATTCTCCACACACACACACACACACACACACATATATATATATATATATATATATATATATATATATATATATATATATATATATATATATATATATATATATATAAATATATGTATATTATAAGGTTTTTAGCTTTTAAATTTTCATTTTCACAGAAATGTTAACATAGAGTGGTGAATAAATCGATATATCGAATTTGAAGTCTCTTTCTCTTTTGAATATGAAAATTTAAAAGTTAAAAACCTTAAAATATAAATATAAACTGTGAGAACGACCCTTAAGGAATCTAGTTAATGATCCCCTAAGGTAAGTTCTTATGCTATATTGGTAAGGGTTGCTACATCCTCTGGAAAATTATTATATATATATATATATATATATATATATATGTGTTGAAAGGTATTGGTCAAAAGAACATTATATCATTCCCAAATGATAAAAGAAATAGAATATAAATATATATTAAAATAATATGGCACCCACTGGTAAAGCTCAATAGTATATGTTATACCCATATGCACGAATAAAAGGGTGATAAAACCTAAAAGGGAAATATGAGTGAAGTCGAATGAAAAAAAATATAAGGAATACATATATTAAAAATTGAAGACAATGGAGCTAAAATAATATAAATATAAATATATAAAAATACAAGAGGATAAATATTAAAAAAAAAATATATATTAATAATTATATAAATTATTACAACAAGGAATACGCCTCACCACACCCTGAAAATTGACGGCAAATGGCGCTAAAACCACGTTAAATACTCCAAAAACACAGGTTGTAGTCGAGCAAAAGAAAACACTGCTGCTAGGAACAGAAACAACAAGCACAACCAGGGGGATGGCAACAGACAGACATAAGAACCAACACTAATACTAACAACACATACACCGACACCAGGTACAAGAACAACGAGAATATCACTAGCGATAACCATAGAGATAGTAATAGTGGTAGTAGTAATAGTGGTGGAGGTAGTGGTAGTAATAGCAGTTGCAGCAGGAGTGGTAGTAGTAGTAGTAGTAGTGAGTACCAATAGTGGTGCTAATAGTAGTAGGGTCGAAGATAGTAGCAGAAACGACGGTAATAGTAGTAGTATTAGCGGTAATGAGGAAGATAACCCTAGAAGGGCCAACAACCCAACCCCTGGACACTCAGTTCTTCAACATGTGTGACAAATCTTACAACATGAGCCGTGTTTACCCGACAACATTACCCTTAACAAAAGGGTCTGCATCCAAAAACTTACTAGTGACCACATGGAAGCACAATTCACTATAGCCAGGACCAAACTTAGATTTTAGAACTATTCACAAAGAGACAGAGATAGAATAAGACAGAGGCCCAACAACTCGGGAATATACTCGCATGTGGCCTACGTAAGCTCATGCAGCACACATGGAACGGAGAGGTGGTATGCCTTCTCACAGATAAGTCCGGCAAGATGTCAATAGACAGCTTGCCGAGCTACATCCAGGCAATGCAACCTCACATCACCAATGCGAAAGTAACAACTTTACCGACGCATGAGGAGAGAGAAAAGATCCTCGACGCCCACATGATGATGTGGATAATTGTTCTCGGACTCCAGAAACGCACAGCCAACAGTTTCCAAGCCTGGAACAACGATATCCCGACACTATATCGACTTCGCAAGGACCACAAACTAACGACTGATCCAGTGGCCGGACCACCAACAAGACCAGTTAGTGGAGCGAATATCGCTAGCAACTACAGGATTTCCTACTTCCTCTCAATGATCATGCGCCCCATAACCCGGATGTCACCTGATGTTTGTGAAAGCACAGAAGATCTCCTCAGCAGGATCAACGACTGTAACAACACCTGCGACCTGACAGGATGTATAGTGGGTAGCATGGATGTGGTATCCCTATACCCATCTATCAACGTGGATTTTGCAGTAGGGAAGTGCGTGGATATGATCAACAAGAGCGAAGTGGAGTTCCGCAATGTCAACACAGAGGAACTGGGCCTCCTACTTAGACTGATATATGACTATGAATATCTAGATAAACACGACCTTAGACGTTTCTGCCTCAGTAGACGTTTAAGAGGTAGACCACCCAAATTTACTTCTATGGCTAGGAAGACCCTATACAGAGATGGGGTGTATGGACCAGAGCCATATCAACCCCTGCAAATGATTATCAAGTAAAGAAAATGATTGCATATGCATTATGATCTAGTATAAGAGTTACTCTAAAAGGCCTCACGTTTAAGTTTAACAACAAAATATAAGCCCGGAACGAGGGGGCAGCCATCGGTGTTAGTATAGCCGTTGATGTGGCAAACCTTTTCCTGGTATGATGGGACAGAAGGCTTAAGGAACGCCTGACACAGAACTCCATACTCGTGAACATGTACTCTCGCAATGTGGATGATATCAACGTAGTTATAAAGGCAGCCCCACAAGAGAGTACTCTTGAGATAGAAATAGAAACTAATACTATTGTGAGCATCCAGCAAATAGCTAACTCCATTCACCAAAGTATTAAGGTCACGATAGACTACCCTACAAAACACCCTAAACATGGACTACCAGTACTAGATACAGAACTCTGGCTGGAAACAGAGAATAATAAAACCCGAATCCTTCATTCACACTATGCCAAACCTATATATCATCGAGAAGAAACTGTCTTGAAATAGACTATTGGGAAAACAAGTTTGGGTACTTAAAACATGTCAAAGGCAATCTAGTACTCTGACGCACATAAGCCTAAACAGAAGAAACTTTAGCTCATCTGAAATATTGAATCACTGCGAGTGAGAGCTATGTCAGATTGTACCATTCCTTTCAGTAAGCAGGTGTATACTTTCGTCTCTCTATTCACAACTGTATATTTATAGAGTTCATATATGTCTGCGTATGTCACCGTATGAGTCGGTTACTATATTCTATATATGTGTACACACACATGCTCATACGTTGCTGTTTCGAATGTGTGGAGCTATACATTAGTCTCCGTGTCGCAATCAGTAGGTGTTTTTTTTATGGTAGAGCGAGCACCGATATCTGTCTATTATGTACGTATATCTGTGATCATGTATATATATTTATACAGGAATGTATTTATACATGTATGTATTTATATCTGAATAAATGTATATATGCACAGATTTAAGCAAGCATACAAGCACATAGGGTTATATATTCAATGTAATTCAATTCGAGTGTGTGTGTAACGAGTGTATATAAACGTGTTTGTATGTATATGATTGTGATTCGTCAGTGTCTATTTAGCGGAAACAAAAGGAAACATCAGTCTATGCTATGAAGAGAATAAATTAAAATCTTTCTTGTGTTTCTAGGATATCATTTCGTTCCATTTCACGCTTGGTTTGTTATTTTCAATCATGTATTTAACCTTGTTTATTCATGAAATACTTTCAAACTAAACACTTATTTATTGCAATGAAACAGTTAAATTAGAACCAGAAACCATTTCTTTTCTCTACTCGCATGGTTTAACATTCTATCGTAATTACAATTTAATTTTTTGACAGGGCATACTTGCTTACATGTTGAAGATGGCGAGGCGTTCATGATTTTCCCAACTGCATTAGCTTCATAATAAATACGAAATAATTCCGAAACGGGCTAATCAATCTGTGAGACCTATATTGATAGCGTGCTTGTGTGCAGAAAACGAAATAATAAACAAGATTAGCTGGTTGAAACAACTTAAAATGTTAATTGATGTAAATACTAATTTATACCCTTATGGCAGTCTCTCTCTCTCTCTCTCTCTCTCTCTCTCTCTCTCTCTCTCCGTCTCTCTCTCTCTCTCTCTCTCTCTCTCTCTCTCTCTCTCTCTCTCTCTTTATATATATATATTTATATATATATATATATATATATATATATACATACACACACATATGTATGTATATATATATATATATATATATATATATATATATATATATATATATATATATATATATATATATATATATATATATATATATATATGTATATATACTGATATGCATATATCCATACATATATGCACATACCTACATCTGTACTTATATTTATGGATATATGCATATAATTATATATTATTTGTTATTATATGATCGAACGCCACGCACTGTCTCCGAGTATATATATATATATATATATATATATATATATATATATATATATATATATATATATATATATATATATATATATATATATATATATATATATATATATATATATATATATATATATACAGTTAGACGATGCCAAAAAATGAGTATTTTATTTTCTGAACATTTAATACATTTATCAATTTAACGTTCGAAACAGACCTTCTTGGTTGCTTCGTTTTCTGTTAGAAGTACCAGATAAATCAGCCACATCCGCATCCAGATATGTTTTCATGTAACAGGCAAACATTTTCCTTTCTCTTACTAGACGGACCATGTCTGCTGTCTAAAAATAGTATAGCCACTACTGGAATACGAATTCTCAGAGGTCCCATTGATAAAAGGGTTAACACACAGAACAACACACATCCTATTCAAAAGCTGCCTTCTCTCTCCTCCGTGTGATTAATCAATATTTTAGTAGATTAAATGCAATTTATCGTGATTCAATTACCAGATTTCAATATGCAGATTATTTTGAAAATCATGAAAAATTCCACAATTTCCTATGAGTCACTTTTGATAGTCTGAGACTGAATAATTTAACAATAACACATAGCTATATGCGACGGCGTGCTGAAAAATTCCTGGCTTTGGTTAACAGAAAATACGTGAGGATCAGTGAAAATACGTGAAAATACGTGAAAATACGTGAGGATCACTTGATAAATTCAAGTGTTCTGACAATTTCAGAGCGTTTAGAAGGATTTTTATGCTTTAATGCTGGTGATACGTTTCCATTTTCAGTCTCTATCTATTTATCTGTCTATCAGCACCCCCTCGTATAGTATACACCTTAAGTGAATACAATGGTATAGTTGTATTATTCCGTCTTGAATCTCAACATTTCACGGGCTTATGGTGTAGTGGTTAAGAGCGCGGGACACTAACCCCAAGATTCCGAGTTCAATTCCAGGCAGTAACCTGAATAATAATAATAATGATAACATCGAAAATGCCTTAGGAATGAGAACCCTAGTAACAAACAAGTTGAGGACAAATATCCGTCAAATGTAAATATAAATAATATATATATATATATACATACATATATATATATATATATATATATATATATATATATATATATATATATATATATATATATATATATATATATATGTATATATACGTATGCATGTATGCATGGATGGATGGATGGATGGATTGATGGCGCTGGCAACATGCAACTCAGTACAACCTGTTGCGTGGTCACGGGTGATGGTTGAACACCTTGCAGGACGAAAAGTAAGACATGTGTATCTGTGCATTTTTGTATGTATGTATGTATATATATATATATATATATATATATATATATATATATATATATATATATATATATATATATATATATATATATATATATATATATATACATACATACATACATACAAAAATGCACAGATACACATGTCTTACTTTATATATATATATATATATATATATATATATATATACATATATATACGTGTATGTGGATGCATGTATGTGTGTTTGTCTGTCTGTTTGTCTGTCTGTCTGTATGTATGTATGTACGTATCTATCTGTCTATCTATCTATCTATCTATCTATCTATTTATCTATCTATCTATCTATCTATCTATCTATCTATCTATCTATCTAGCTGTATGTCTGTATATATTTATCACTTGTTTACTCACTGGTCATTTCATATAATTAATTTTAATGTACTCATACATCATTGAGTTTTATGCAAATTTTATGAAATTCAATTTTGATTCACGTAATTTTCTCTTTAAATTCTTTCGTCTTTTCGTGTATATTATAGAATGCATTCTGCTGAAAATTATTTTAAAAAATGGGAGTATCATTCAATTCTCATTTTAGACGTTATAGCACGGCAGTATACTCTGGAAATAGTACAACGGAATAAATTAAATTCATACAATTCATGGCGAAATTGGGAACACTCTAGAAAATTGCTGAAGATTTGCTATAGTAAATTCCTTTTCTCTCTATTCAAAATAAATGTGGTATAGAAAGATCTATTTCTGCATCTGCAGAAATATTAATTGGACGTAAGTTTGACTATAAATACACATAAGTTTGACTATAAATACACGAGTGCAACCGATGATCTTAAATAGAAATAATTCTTGAAGTTCTTAAATACTCAATACATCACTTAAAAATTCTAAGAAAATAAACATGTATAACAGTACAAATATTAATGAATTGAATCTTTGGTATGACATGAATATTAAGGAAGCTTACGTGAAATGTATAATACTAATAAGATTACCTAATGATAATAAGATTATTATTATGCATTTGAAACGCTAATCAACAACATTAACTCACGGGCATTGATATATATATTTATATATATAACTAATAAATTCAGAAGATATTTCTCTCTTATAAATTTAGACATCGGCTAGTGTACTGCTCTAATAATGAAAATATTACATAAGGAACGGCAAGTAAAGAATTTTGTACATATTTCTGAAGGATTTTCGGCACTTATACACCAGACAATTATTTATATATATATATATATATATATATATATATTTATATAGTGGATTTTCATCGATGAGTTCTTGAAAATTGGTTATTTTCCCTAAAACTATATATATTTTATATATACTTTATCTATAAGGATCAATTTAATTTTAATTTTTTATAAATTGATTTTAATTGAGTTCTTTACCTGTAATTTTGGATTTTGTCCCTAATAATATTATATATATATATATATATATATATATATATATATATATATATATATATATATATATATATATATATATATATATATATATAAAATATATATTTTTTTATAAAACAATTTTTTATAAATTATATAGTATCTGTTAACAGTCTTAGCAAAAACCTCACAGGTGAGTTTTTGTATATATATATATATATATATATATATATATATATATATATATATATATATATATATATATATATATATATATATATATATATATATATATATATCTTAAAAAATAGAGCTCAAAATCGATGCATTGAAGATACATTTCAATAGAGTATCCAGAATAAATAAACCTCATCATAAAATGTCTCATAAAATATTATAACATATTATAACACATTACAAATTACAAATTATAAATTGACGGATACTCCATCTCTTCAGGGTCGCAATAATTATTGCCATCACCAAATACTACTATTATTAGCAAAACGCATACATCAAAGCGGGTGAAAGGATAATCGAAGGTACACAACCCTCCATCGTTATTTTCCCTCAGAATAATCATGGATACTCTATTGAAATGTGCATAGGTTTGGCTTATTTTTGTTGTTACTGCTATTATAATTGTTGCTGCAATAAAGTATCTTCAATGCATCGATTTTGAGCTCTATTTTTTAAGATATATATATATATATATATATATATATATATATATATATATATATATATATATATATATATACGTATGTGCGTATGTATAAAAGTATTCGAAGACTTTAGTGTATGAAGACTGATTTTTGTTTGTTTATTGGAGACAATATGGTGCGGTTTGTGTGAAATATCAGTGCTGCCATTATGATCAACATAGATGGAATGCCTTTTCTCCTAATTCCACCGGATAACGTTTGACTTGTGATGTAAACAAGAACAGCACAAAGAAAAGTGCTTTGAAACATAATATCCCAGTACATAAGTGTGAAAAGAGAAGTGATATGAAAGATAGCTTTCATTAAACGAGCATTTGAGTTAGACTACCTAATAAGTATACTGTAGAACAGCATAATCTTAAAACTGATTAAATAATAAAAAAAAGAATAAAAATAAGATCATTACAGAATCTGCTATGATGAAAATTGTTTTATCCTGTCGATCACTTATAAGATTGATGAAATGAAGCTTAGGATTTGAAATCAGTGTAGAAGGAGCAGAATATCTTGCTAAACAGAAGGCAGTTGTTGATGCTGGCACTCCGTCGAGGGTTCCAGTTGATCAGATCAACGGAACAGTCTGCTCGTGAAATTAACGTGCAAGTGGCTGAGAACTCCACAGGCACGTGTACCCTTAACGTAGTTCTCGGGGATATTCAGCGTGACACAGTGTGACAAGGCTGACCCTTTGAATTGCAGGCACAGCAGAAACAGGAAGTAAGAGAAAATTGTGGTGAAAGAGTACAGCAGGGATCAGCACCATCCCCTACCAGAGCCTCGTGGAGCTTTAGGTGTTTTCGCTCAATAAACACTCACAACGCCTGGTCTGGGAATCGAAACCGCGATCCTATGACCGCGAGTCCGCTGGGCTAACAACTGGGCCATTGCGCCTCCAAACAGAAGGCAGTACGCAGGGCGGAAAAAAGAGATTGACAATTTTTATACTATATACCAGCAGTACGTTACAAAAACTTCTTAAAAACTGGTCTCGTTTTCTGATTGGCACGCAGCCAAATAATTTCATTTAAAAAGGGATTTCACGTTTGTTCTGAAATAATTATACGTATTCTTTTAGCTCATGATGACAATAACCATATAATTTTATAAAGAGTGCCTCCATAGTTTACTGAAATTCAATCGATGTTTCACGCGTTTCTTTAAAGAATTCTCTAACCATCTTTCAAAAGAAGACACAAGACTTCATATGAGCATTTCAGTCATATGCTAAATATTAATTCCCGAGGCTTTAAACGCATATATTACGGAATATATATGTATATATATATATATATATATATATATATATATATATATATATATATATATATATATATATATATATATATATATATATATATATATATATATATATATATATACACACATACACACACACACGCACATTCAAAAAAACAGTAGATATTGATGGTTAGTTATCCCTCAAAGCAAGTGTTTTCAATAAAAGAAAATTATGCCATTATTCAGGCAACTTCACATTTGTAAACACCCTCCACACATGCGCATGCGTAGCGACACACTCACAGCAAACACATTTAATTATTGATGCTCACGTTTATGCACATACACACCTGGATGTGAGTAAATACACACACGCACACATATATACACACACACGCATGCATGTTTTTCATATGAACGTGTGTGTAGGGGTGTGTATATATATGTGTGTGCGTGTGTGTGTGTGTGTGTGTAAGTGGGTGTGTGCCATGTGTGTGTTGTGCATATAGTTATATGGATGGGAAATTAATGATAAAGAAGACAGAGGAAAAAGAAGCAGATGGATCGATATATAGGTACATAAGAGTGTATATACATATATATATATATATGTGTGTGTGTGAGTGTGTGTATATGTGTGCGTATGTGCGTGTGTGTATGTGTGCATAAATGTATATATATATATATATATGCATATACATATACATATATACATATATATATGCATATACATATACATATATACATATATATATACAAATATACACACACATATATATATATATAAGCATATATATATATATATGCATATATATATATATATATATATATTCATATAGATACATATATATGTATATGTATATGTACATATGTATGTATTCATGTATGCATGCGTGTATGTGCGTGTGCATGTGTGTGTATATACATGGTGCAAATATGCAAAAGTAGACTCGTGCATAACACACGGGGATGTACAATGTCAAATGGCACAGGAAAGTTTACAGGATCTGTGAAAACTCTTTTCGAAATATGCATTCTTGTATGCCGGAGGGAATATGTATGCTGCGTAAATTTTTTGTTTTAATGTTTTTATTATTTATATCGAAGGTAAGAGAATCAGTTTTATACATGAATATATATTATTATTCTTTTATATTTGGTTTTCACTAAGGATAAAACATCTTGTTTCAGGCTAAAATATGCGGCAGAAAATTACATTCGGTTTTTCCTACCAGTTTGAACCAGTATTTCACATTTTCTAACGTTTGATAGATATACTTCTATGCTAGAAATCTCTTCAAACTTTTCATGAAAGCAATCATTTTCTAAATACACTTTAGATATAATAAATAGGATGCAGAAATAAATATTCTTCAATATTTTAAAACAATGATAGCAAAACTGTCTTACAGAACATTAGATTTTCGGCCAAAATCTTAGATTATCTAACGTCAAGCACTCAGCCGTGACTAAGTAAAATATCGTCCACACAATGAGATTTAATTTCTATAATTACATTCTTTTACATGTGCTCAACTACGTCTCAAATATTTATTTTGTGATCAATCTGACAAACCTATAGTAAGTAGTTAACACCCTCTCTTTCTAACATTTCATGCCGGTGTGCCACAGAAGTACAGATTCATAAAAAAGAAGACAAAAGTGTCTTTCATGAATTTCAAATATTCTGATGACAATTGTTGACTGTATCATTTTGTGATGCAAAATAATATGCAAATAATCATCGTCAAACAAAAATAATTCTACAGAATTTTCCCGAGGAAACATATTCTAAGTCTTCATGTGATCATCTGGTGGCAACAAAAACATGGCTAGGAACTCCTAGAGACGGAATAGCACGGAGACAGCAGTCACTTGAAGGACGTCAAACATTTGAATGGAAAGAATGGTTTACTGTGACTGCAGTTAGGTCTCAGTAGCCAGCTCTTTCTACGAAGGCAAGTGGTTACAAAAGATGTCTCGAATATTGCCTGTACCAAATTATTCAACTGAATTCACTCCCACAAAACCTCACTTTCCGATAAAATAAACAGTTCATGTAAATCGGGAATATACAAGACTGTTACTAACAAACCGATCAGACAACGGCTAGAAGAACGGATAGACATCATCTCCTGGCTACTGGTAGGCATCAAACACGCCAAGACCTTTGCTCATAACAGATCGACAAACACTAAAAAACACACGAAAGCGTGCGTACACACACGAACTTGTCTGTGTGTGTGGGTTTGTCAGTATTGTCCCCAACCAACAGATTGGCATCTAGTGTTTGCTTGTGTACGTCGTCGCAGGTTAGCGCTTCTGTAAACGTGACGTATATGTTAAAAGTAAAAACACAAAATTAATACTGGAATCAAATTGTTCGACTAAAAATCCTTGAAGACAGCACGTCACCAGGGCTGCAGTGAAATGATCAAATGAAGTAAAAAATAACGCAAAAGATAAAAGCAACAATAAATGATCAACATTTGTCGTGAGGAGAACCGTTAGAGCGTGAGATGGAATCCTACGGAGTTCAACTTTGATCATTCGGTTTTGGAAGTCGATAAAAGAATACCAGTCCAGAGTGTTTTATTCGCGATTGTGTTAGAGCGTCGGACGCCGTGCATCGTTATATCTTCCCTGGTTGTTTGGACGATGCTTGAGACGACACAGATTTGTAGATGTATCGGCATTCGCTTTCAATTAGACATTATTTGGTGGTAATGGAAAGGAACGCAGCCTGTCGAATCTTTTCAACGCCGGAAAAAATTGCTTAATGACATTTCTTCCCGTTTTGAGTGAATTCATAATCAACCACTGCAGTGGATTTTGCCTTTCATCCATTCCAGGTTCATAAAATAAGAGCCAGCTTGAGCAATGGTGTCGATGTGACCGTCTACCTGATACCACAAAATTTCAAACATTTTAAAACATAAAAAAAAAAATGAATATTCATGTAGAGAATGAAGACTTGGATATTTAAGATGTACATGACTTGACAAACTCTCTACAGTTGTGATTCATTCTAGGTGAAAAGATTCAAGTTCAGTCACACCTGAAGGAGACATCATAATTACTTAAAATTTATCATCAATGTATCTATCTATCTATCTATTTATCTATCTATCTATCTATCTATTTATCTATCTATCTATCTATTTATCTATCTATCTCTATGGAAAGGTATGTGTGTGTGTGTAAATGTGTGCATTAAATATATGTTCACGTATGTTGAGGTATGTATGTGCATTTTCTTATGCATGCGAATGATTGTCAATTTTTTTGCAGAAATTCGGAATTTTAAAAGCAAAATCTGCTAACATATCAGATATAATATCTTGAGTTGTAATTAGCTTGTTTTAGATGAATTCTCTTTTACCGGTATGTATAGATTTGCCTTCTAATCATATGTTAAGGAAAATTAAATTATAATTAGCATCTTTATAAAATATTACTGAATATTTTAAAACTCGAATTTGGTAATTTGAAAATATAAAAAAAGACAGATTTAAAATATTTATATTTGAAATGGCATCGAAACATATACATAGAAATGTTTATTTGTAGTGTGATAAATTTAGATGGTGTGTGGTATATAGTTTAACTTTAATAAAAATACAAAGAGTCTTCGCCAAACTTTGTTATTTTTTTATGTTGAATGAAAGAATGTGATCCTGAATAACACGCGTTATAAATGACAAAGAAGAAAAAAATCATTAGCCCAGAGTTATTTATAAAGTAAATCATCTGGAATTCTTTCGAAAAGGTGGGTGCGGTATAACAGAAATGGTAACATTGACACAAATTCGCATTTTTCCTTCAACAAACCGTGTATATCCATTTGTATTGGTCATATGTTTGTACCAGGGGTCTCCAACTCAAATGACTCAGGAGCCAAACCTCATGACGGTGGAGGTCTTAAAGGGCAACACTATATTTTCTGCGTTTGTTTAGAACTATTTCAAAGAAAAGCTATAACTGATGCTGCTTCTCATTATATCCATATAATGTGGCGGTATGTAGATTTGCGCGTCTTCGATGAACAAGTCTTGGGTACTTTTCAACAGTGAGTCACCATTGAACGTGATATGAACTGAATGAAGACAAACAGCACAAAAAATATAAAAAAGTATTATTTTAACACGACGCACGAACTTTTTCTTCAACCTTATAGATTATAAATCAAGACACCAGAATTCGATTCTCAAGCAACGGCAGCATATTTATTTCTCAACAACCTATGACAAAGATCGTTAGACATATTTATGACACATAAGACATAAATATATAGAAAGGATGTACTCTCTACTTAAATATACTGGCTACTTGTCTGGCACCACTTTTCTTTAACCAGCTCAGACATTTCTGGCATTATTGTTCTGGCTGTTGTCAATTTTAATGATGATTTCAAATGTTCAACTGTCAGCTTGGAACGCAGGTAAGTCTTGTTCAATTTTAAAGTTGAAAAAAATCTCCCACACACATGTTCTTCCAAACATACACAACATTTCTCCTCACTGCTTACATATTCCCTGAAGCTGCTGACCAACGATGGTTTCAAAGTACAACTATCAATAACACGGTCATCATGTCGGAGGATTAGAAAATATGGATAACAAACTATCCTTCCACAAATTAGAATCGTGTTACCAATAAACGTTCTGTAGATACCAAGACATTTAGCCTATCATGTTCTTTAACATGCTTCGTGTACTCTATAGTGAATAATGCACTCGTTGAAAGCTCGTAACAATTCTATGCCAGATCGTGGTCTGTGTCTGCCTGAAAACTAATTCGGAAAGTACTTATGTGTTTATAATTATTAACAAAGTAGGAATTAATATCACCAATGAATCGCGGAAAATGTCAACGAGAATTAATGTGATCATAATTATGAATTATGAAATGGCGTTCATTTTGTTTAGTCATATGCCGCATTTTGAGAATTATTTCAAGAGTACCAAGGCTGGTTACACATTTTCAAAGGAATGATACCTGCTTCACTGGAGTTTTTATGGCAAGAGAGAACAAAGCGGATCAGATCAATTCGGCAGAACGAATACCAAGCGAGAAATTTTAATTCAAAGGCTTTTCGTCATAGTTATTTAGATTTTCGCCTATGTTTATCAGCGTTAATACACTGACATATAAACTTATGCACAAGCATATAAACATCCAAACAAACTCAAGGAAGTATACTGACACATAAGCACAAATACAACCGCACAGACCCACGTACTTACACCACCCGGCGTACACACAGACACATGCACACTCACATACGCACACACGCACACATATATGCACACATATGTGATTTGTGTATAGTTTTTGTATACGTTTATGACAGATGTAGAGCAGACGGTAGGACGTCATGTATTATTTTAGAATGTGTAAAGAAGAGCAATAGTTGAATCAAGTAACAAATGAATCAAGCCATAATTCCAGCAAAGGTTAATAGCATTTGTGAGTTTAAAATAAAATCAGGCAAACACACACTCGTTTTACAGGCAAACACACACTCGTACCCATACAAGCAAATACTAATAAACAGAAGTGTGTCTACGGAAGTGCATACATACATGGAGGCATATACATACAGGCATATACAGATAGTATGAACCTATATATATGCGTGTTTGTGTGTGTGTATTAACTTATGTATGTATGTATGTATATATATATATATATATATATATATATATATATATATATATATATATATATATATATATATATATATATATATATATATATATATATATATATATATATATTCATTGTCGCAAAGTTAATTTTTATGCTTGTTAGAAAATTAGATCTTTGCCTAACACATAACAGTTTATAGACATATATCATGTCTAGTTGAGTCAACTCAATCTGTTTTGATTACTTAATAAAACCTTCGATATATACAAGATGTTTTACAAATCATTCAAAAAAGTGAATGGCATAGATTTGAAAATCGGATAAATTGTGTGTAGGTGGTAAATTGATATACTAAATGAAGTTCCTAATGAAATTCCTTTTAGAATGAAAAACGAAACAATTAGATTCATTGAAATTCATGTCATTTGTCCATTCTTCTTAGATCTGATTAATTTCTGTTATTGTTGTGCATATACAATTTTTGTCACAATGGCATGAAATATTTTTTTCATCACACTTATTGTTCTCTATTTCTTGCTATTAGATTATTTCAGTTAATACGAATATAAATGTTGTATAAGAAAAAATGAGGAAGGAAGGAACCAATACACACAGGAAGATCGCATATGCATGAAACTTAAATCGTGAGGAAAGGTAATTCAAGAAATATCTCTGTACTTCTATTTGAACTGTGGGTGAACGTGAGAGGGAAAAAGAGAAAGGAGAGGGAGAGTTCGACTATTTGGGCGTGTGTGCAACTAATGTAATGTTCAGGAAGCTGTGAAGAGAATCAATGAATTCTCTGAAGGAAGGCGTGCTTTGTTGACATTAAAATTATTTAATTCTATACAAAAGTAACCAAGAACAGTAAATCTCAGAAAGAAAGCAAATAACAAAGTGTGAACTGGAATATAATCTGATATACGATGCAAATAATCAATACATTGTTCAGACTTAATACAGCAAATATCAAGGTATACATAAATATTGCCAGATCTATATTTTCACTGTAAGTGTAGATGTCATTTCGTTTACAATCAGCGAAATGTATTGTTACTATATAAAGGAAAATACAAGACAATGATCTTTTATTGAAACCACACATCATGTTGCGTAAATACTCACGAATAAAACAGTAGATAAAAGTAAACACAAAGAACAATATGTCTGAGCGTGACCCAGCATTTGTTGCAATGCAATAGGCTTCTGTTCTTTTGAAATATATTGCAGTGATTAAATAAATCAAAGACTATAATTTTGGAACAATCATTGTCCGGTCTCTTCATCAAGCATGCCTACTATCTAATATACACTGTTCAACTTTATTGATCAAACGTATGGTAGGCAATCGATACGTTAGGAAACTGTATTAATCAAAACGAATAACATTAACTAAACAACACTTGAAACACGAAATTTACACGTTTGGAGATTTGGTGTTTATTGTTGGTGCAAAATTAAAAGAGAATGGATCACATTTAGTGTATTTGAGTTAGAAACTGGAAATGATGCGCTACTGTAATTGATCTTTTAAAACTGATTAACTTTAATCGTCATTACAAATATATATATATATATATATATATATATATATATATATATATATATATATATATATATATATATATATAGAGAGAGAGAGAGAGAGAGAGAGAGAGATGAATATATACATATATACGTGTGTAAATGTATATATATTCATACATGTTTGTATATCTATCTATCTATCTATCTATCTATCTATATATATATATATATATATATATATATATGTGTGTGTGTGTGTGTGTGTGTGTGCGTGTGTGTGGGTGTGTATATGTGTGTGTGTGTTTGTGTGTGTATGTGTATGTATACATGTTTATATATGTATATGTGTATCTGTGGGTGTTTATGTTTTTCTCGGAATTTGAATCAACATATCTGAAACTGCTTGAAGCTTCCATTCTTCATCTGTTTATCAGTGATTATTAAATGTTTGAATCTTCAAAATCTCCCTCAATTCACTGACTCAGTACATCTACAATGATACTGGGCCACAGCTTCAAATATATGCATTCAGCATTGGACTCTAACGATGGTACACTGATTTCTTGATTTACCACTTATCTCTTAATATTATAACGACAACGTTTTCGTACCATGAAACATAACATTTTTTTTTCTTTCACGAAGGTATATCGACTACTTCAATTTGTTGCTTTCATGGAAAGATCGGAATATTTGCATTGTTCAGATAAAAATTTCATTGCCTAGACACGTGCAAACTATTGACTACTGATGCCCGACAATAATATCTCATATGGACATGTTTCTAGAACAACATATATGAGAGGCAGATGCACTACAAATGACAGGCAGAGTGCTATTTTAATCTAATTCTGCTTCTGCGGCATATAACGATGGTAATTCAGGCTATTTGCAGCAATAGGGGATCTTCACTCATTGCTTTCATGTATCTGTGGCAACATATTTTGCTGTTGGCTATGACTATATAATACTGACAGCGGCCATTGGTGTAGAAATGAATTTTCTTGACCAACTACTACTACTACTACTACTACTACTACTACTACTACTACTACTACTACTACTACTACTACTACTAATAATAATAATAATAATAATAATAATAATAATAATAATAAATGCCCGGATGCAGTACCAGGCAGTGGCTCTCATGGCTTCAGATCTTAATTGATTGGAAGTGTTATCATGTACATTGTTTTCTCTTGGTATAAAAAAGATGGGCTACAACAAATATTCTGCTTAATACCACATATTTGCTTGTCAGTTGTTTGACCTTAACCAGTTGAGCGTGTCCTTTGGTGGCTGACGATATGTGCATCCCTGATCATGAGCAGAAGTAGTGGGAGAGCATCATAGCCATGTGTTGAGAGAAATTCTTTGGGGTTTGAATAATTCATATTTGGAAACATAGGGTGTTTTGCTCAACATCCTTAAACAAACCTTATTCAGGGACCTTTTGAGCGGGATGGGCTACTCGACCTGAAGAAAATTCTAACTGGGCCCCACCTGCATGGTCATGCGCTGTTTATTTTGATATGAGATCACCATGTCATGCACATATGGTTGTGATGCATGTACCTGGTGTACCCTTATCAGACGGGTAGTCATGCTGGGTATAATGGGCTTCGTATATTTTTCCCCCGTATCACTTTGATGGCATATACTGCTCTCTCACTCAATAATAATAATAAGAACAGTAATTCTCAAACATTTTATTATTTTTCCGTTTGATTTATTTTATTCTGTTCTTTTGTTTTAATTACCATAGTTGGTATGAATACTGAATGGACTATCAATGAAAAACTACATTTCGAAATTAGGTAGAAAAAAATGTAAGACTTTTATGTTTAATGCATGTATGGTTACGAGAAGTTAACAACAAATATCTTAAAATGTCTGGGAGAAAATTCAGATACTGACGCGGGTAGAAACATTATTTATGGAAAGGTTCCGAATAAACTAGTCGGGTGTGGGATGATATTAAGATGTGTTCCTATTTTTATTAACATGAAACCAATGATAGCCTTAATAGACAAATAAAGAAATTCAAACCACCAGTGCGGTGTTCACCACTCATTTTTATCGTTCGACATTTACGTGTATCTATATATTTATGTATGTGTGTGTGTATTTGTAAATGTATGGCTGGATAGGTAGATACGTTACTTTTATATGTGCGCAGTTGTAATATATCGAGTAATATAAGAAATATCCTTAGATATTTTATCCTTTTAAACATATACGAGATTCTTTATTCCCGTTCGCAGCGTAGCCTAATTTCGATTTTCCGTAATCTACGAAAGACTAATATATCAAATGTGTAGCAACAAATTAGGTGAAGTAAATGAAAATCAATGTTGATCTCCCGAATAATACCTTGCTTCATGAATAAAATAAAGCATTAATGCAGAAAACAAACACACACAAAAAAAAAAATAATAACAAATATACTTAACATAATAGAAGTACTAATAAATAAAGCCCAGTTTCTAACAAATACTTGCAATGTATTTAGAAATCTGTATAATTAATGTCTATTGTGAGAACTCGGACTAGACGAAACTTATCATTTATTTATAGCAAGAAGTCATTGTAACTTATCGATGTTGGCTTACGTTGTTTATAAATTCAATTCTACACATGTTTACACACTTTTTCTGTTATAAGTGAAAAGTATATACAAGTCAAGTTTCAATTCGATATATCGTCGATTACTATCTAAAGCTAATTGCTTTGTTAATAATAATAATAATAATAATAATAATAATAATAATAATAATAATAATAATAATAATAATAATAAAATACTGTCTATGTGATCTCAAATTTTAAAGCAAACATAATTTTCTTATGGTTTCTTAAACATTCACTTGAACAAAACTGTACAAATCCAAATATATGGTACCCTAGGCATAACACCTACATGAACTTCTAACTTGTTGTCTCTTGAGGTCTCTGGGTGAGACTTGGATCCAACTTGTACAAATGCAAAACAAAAGTCAAACATAAAATAATAATAATAATAATAATAATAAAAACATGATAATATATTCATTTGAGAAAAAAATGTGCGATTGTGTGAAAATTAATTTAATGCTAAACAAGAAAAAATGCAAAGATCTATTGGATTTGTAATGCAAGTAAAACATACTTACTTAAAAGTCCAAGTTTCAGTTAAGTGAAATGTATTCACATTTAACAACTGGGAAGTCTTCAGTACGTTTACACGGAAGTAATTCGTAACTATTACGTCCCTTTTCTTAAATTCTATCTATACAGTTTCCTCATTGTCTATTGTTTAGTAAATAGAATTCCAAGTCCGAGAGGCGTTATTAGCAATGTTCAAATCTCTGGATGGTTATATTGACTTACCTATATACACAGATGGTAAAACGTCAGTTAAGCAAAAGTATCGACTGAATCGACTAAATTCTCCCTCACCTGATATATGTGTGGAACTGTGTCTATATTGTGAATCACTCTTTAATGTAAATCGTTTAATCAGTTCGCGTATCATAAGGATCCTTCCATACTATCATTAAAAAACACCAATTACATTGGCTTTTACTTGCTTTGTTTCATATCCATCGTTTGGGAAAAGCTCCTGGCTTAGTGTTCTGCACACGATCGTAATGTGCGTTCTGTTTCCAGTGGCTTGTTGAGTCCTTGAGCGAGTCACTTTATTCCTTACTGCTCTAGCCCACACAGTTGGTCAAAATGAGTTGTACCTGTAATTTAAAGGCCCAGTCTCGTTACATTCTACGTCACGCTCTCGTTCACGAGAGCTAAGTTAGCGGAACACTTTTATCGTAACCGATGGGATGCTGGTTGTCCCATCATTTAAATTTACCAACAAAAATACATCCCTCTGAATGATCTAGCTACGGCAATGTAATTCAATTAAGTTCTGGAATTTATTGAAAACATTTCTAAGGATAAATGATGAATTATCGAAGCCAGTATCCCACGTTAAATACATCGTGTATCTATGACAACTAATATTAAAAGAAAAAAAGATGAAACTCATTAAACTATTAACCACGCAATTATATGGTGGAGAATACTATGCCACCTACAATAACATTAGAATATCTCATCTTTCATTTTTGAGGAAATATTGAGAACTGTTGCAAAGTGGAAAAGCAACACAAGAGACAAGCTTGGTTTAATGGCTGATCGACGGCATAATGTTTCGAAAATTAACAAATGAGTATATTTGCTTTGTTGTAGTTTGCTACAAATCTAATTATGCGGCAGACGAAAGCTACGTTTGGTAACAGCAAATGTCAATTCAGTATATCCGTCTTCTAAAGTTACACGCTATAAAACAGCAAACTTTTGACACCATCTCAAAGGGATTTCTACGTATATCCTCAATATGCAGACACATAACTACATGCATGTCAGTATCTATCTATCTATCTATCTATCTATCTATCTATCTATCTATCTGTCTGTATGTCTGTCTGTCAGTCTGACTGACTGTTTTCCATATCTCCGTCTTCCCATCCTTCTTATACATGTGTATATGTACTTATTAACGTGTGTGGGTGCGCGTGAGTATATATATTTGTACGTGTGAATATATATATATATATATATATATATATATATATATATGTGTGTGTGTGTATGAGTGTGCATGTGCGCACGCGTGTTTCACTTAAGCACTAACAGGCATGTAGGCGCAGGAGTGGCTGTGTGGTAAGTAGCTTGCCTTCCAACCGGATAGTTCCAGGTTCAGTCCCAGTGCGTGACACCTTGGACAAGTGTCTTCTACTCTAGCTTCGGGCCGTCCAAAGCCTTGTGCATGGATTTGGTAGACGGAGACTGAAAGAAGCACGTCGTATATATGTATATATATATATATATATATATGTGTGTGTGGATATATGTTTGTGTGTCTGTGTTTATCACCCAACATCGCTTGACAACCGATGCTAGTGTGTTTACGTCCCCGTCAATTAGCGGTTCAGCAAAAGAGAGCCGATAGAATAAGTACTAGGCTTACAAAAAAAGTCCTGGGGTGGATTTCTTCGACTAAAGGCGGTGCTCCAGCATGGTCGCAGTCAAATGACTGAAAGAAGTAAAAGAGTAAAAGAGTATGTATATGAAAGCGAGCTGGCAGAACCGCTAGCGCGCCGGGCGAAATGCTTAGCAGTATTGCGTCTGCCGTTAGGTTCTAACTTCAAATTCCACCGAGGTCTGCTTTGTCTTTCATCCTTTCGGGGTCGATTAAATAAGTACCAGTTACACAGTGGAGTCCTTGTTATCGACTTAATCCCTTTGTCTCTCCTTGTTTATCTCCTCTATGTTTAGTCCCTTGTGGGCAATGAAGAAATAACTAATATGTATATACAGGAGTATATACATATATACGTACGACTTTTCAACTACATCCTGTCAGCTAATGACCAGTTTCATAAATGAATTTCTTTGAGAACATATCTATCAGCATTCTTATGAAGCGCCTAATTATAAGGCAGTATTCAGTTCCCCGCGTTGCAATTCGTATTATATATATCACTTTGACTTACTTTAAATAAATATATACACTCTAGTATTATTGAAAGGACTAGATTACTTTGGAATAAATTCTTTAGAATATTCTATTACTTACTGGTTCAAATCACCGCACTTGATAGACGTACTGTGAATACATTTTGTTCAGTGCAATACGATATAATACATGCAGAATATATATATATATTAAAATCTAGATCTATTCAAATGTTAATATTGATATTTTTTCTGGTCAATATAATGTTGAAGTAATATTGTTGTAGTAAAGAGCACATGTTGATGTGGTTGCATTTTGTCTCTAACAGAAATTAAGTACGTTTCATCGGTTTTTATTTTAATAAAGTTTTTTCTTTTACAACTAGTCAGAGACAGTTATTATGTAAATATCTAAGTAATCATAAACAAATACAAACAGTTGATATTCATGCAGTCATTCAAATAAATAGCCTAGTGTGAAACTTTTGCAATGTAAAAATCGAATTTTATTATGATTGTCGTTGTTGCTGCTGTGGTTGTTGTTATTGATATTATTATTATTTTTGAAGCTCAAACACGGTGTGATCAAACTTTTCTAAAACATCAGAAATATGTTATATGTAAATATTTCTAATATATAATAGCACCGAGTTTCAGTTTAAAAAAGCAACAAACGAAAGTACGTTCAGAGAAATACGTTGTTGAATTCAACATTCATTAAGTAATTTATGTTTAGAAAATGGTGTTTGCGAAATATGATTCCTCTCAAAGAGGCTGAAAAAAGATAGAAATCAAGGAAAAATAGATAAGAGTTTTGTCTTTTGGGTAAATTGTTTATCCTCTGATATGACATGCTCTGAGTCTAACTAAATGTAAAATTCCATATTAAATAAATATTCATATATATCAATAGAAACTGAATGAAATGCAATCGAAGTTGTAAAGGTTTAAGTGGGTAATTATGAACGAAATACTGCTCTCACTTTTTATTTTTTTATGGAAGAAAGTGATGTTTCTATCAGTTAAAAATCTTTCTCAAAAGTGTTTTAGTATATGGATTTGAACCATTCAAATCGGTTTCCTATTTTGACATAGGGCTAGCAATTTCGTGGGAGGGACCTAGTCGATTACATTGACCCCATTTCTCAACCGTTACTGTTTTATCGATTTCGAATGCATGACAGACAAAGCCAAACTCAACGCAATTTGAACTGAGAACGTGAAGACGGATGAAATGCCGCTAAGCAGTTTTCACGTCGTACTAACAGTTATACAAGCTCACCCTTTTCTGAATTCGAACCATCGTACTCGGATCGGAGTTATAGCGAAGCTAATCAGACAGCGGATTGCTTTTGGTGCAAACTATCAGAAAAGAAAGCTTTGCTCTTTTCTCACATGTCCGTTAGAATCGGACACATTTCATTCGCACATATTTACAATCAGAACACGAACGTCTTACTTCCAGCCACAATTATTGCAACATGCACTAGGGTACGTATCAGCTATGAGATTCACTTAGCATCGACGACAATACAAAAGCTGCATTTAGTTTATACAGCTCACATATCTTCTGTTTTCTCTGGACAGAGTAACAGGTATCCAGCAACTTGAACTTTGATAATACAAAAGGATAAACATTTTGCAGTTATAGTATCGTTACAAACTACTGCAACATATAGCTTATAGAAGTTAAAACAACTTGATATACAGCCACAGACCAAAAGCCACTGAAGCTTACGGTTATCCATCCCTCTTCATCTTCGTCGTCTGAAAGGACTTTTCATATGCCTGAAGTCAATATACCTCTAAAGCAATAAACCAGTTTCTGACAGTTCTTTAGATTATTTTGTTTTTTTCATGTTGTTCCAACAGGAATTGTAATTTCTGAACTCCTTGACCAATGGCTTTTCTAAACATGAATCACTTAATTAATATTGATAGACGAAGATTTGCATAACGCAACTCTGCGAATATATTTGTATACGTTGCTCTTTTGTACTAACATTTGCTGATATTTTATACAATTTGAAATACTAGTTTATATTAAACATGAACTTCTCTTTAATATTACATTGACCTACTAGTTTTATATCACTTTGATCTACTGCTTCATAACAATTTAAACTGATGTTTTAAAACTCGTTCAAACGCTATTTTATATTCACCAGTAAAAACACCGCCACTTAGACCAGAGAGTTCTGTATAGTACAAAAAAATAAAGCTAAAACAAGAAATAAACACTTTTACATATATAAATACAATTACTGCATATTTTGTGTTCACGAAAAAAGTCACTGCTATAGTCTGAACATGTATTTTTTGTATGCATTGTTGTGTGAGTTTATTTGCAAGCTTTGTATTTTTCCAGTTGCATAACAGTCTATATAAATCAATGAAATTTTTTGCAAGGAACGTCGTCATTTAGTCCGATATATATACCGTCTATGTTATAAAAAATAATTCCTAATGCAATATAAAAACATATATATTTATACGCATTTCGAAAGTAATATGTGCCTCGGTTATTGATTTGCTATTGTATCATACTATGTAGGAACGAATTATACATTCAAATACAAAGATATACCTACCAGTGTGTGTAAGAAAAAGAGAGAGAGAGAGAGGGATAGAGAGAAGGGTAGAGGAGAAGGCAAAACATCTGTGGTAGCTATATATTCATTCTTGCTGTGTAAGAAAGCACTACGTACATTCGTTTCTTCCACACCAAAGTTAAGTTTATGTTTACGAAACTTACAGAATTTGTCACCATCACAATTTATCCAAACATGTTTTTAGTTAACTAAAACACTAATCCTAAACTTTTATTGATCGGTAAACGGGTAGAATTGATACTTGATTCTTAGTTAATCTTCCATAACGCTTTGTCAACTATGGTCAATCTGCTAGGACTGAATTCATGAAGTACTCCCGAAAAAACCTCTAATTAAGAGACACATCTTCCTGAGATGTTCGGCAATTCGTACTATTGAAAGTTTAATGTGATTTAATCACGGCATTTTTCTTTCAGTTTGTCTGTACGCACACACACACACACACACACATATATACACACACATACACACACACACACACATAAGCGCATACACACATATACACGCACACACACACACATGCATACACACGTGCTTGTGCGTGCGCACGTTAAAGTTTTCTTTTGATTCTGTATGATGATGGACGTCACTCGGTGACTCGCAACTTAAAATGAATTACATGTATGTAACTTACTGCGTGGAATGTGTGACGTAGACTTGTAACAGTGTGTAGAGGCAGACAACATTTCCCACCTAGCGACTAACAAATGACAACTTAGAAGAGAAAATATTACATCGCTACAATCCTGCGAATTTGTGCATCAAATACAAGAAGGAACATAATTATATTAAACTCGACAGAATTTGAAGCCGAGACAGGATTCAGGAAGCCGATACAATTTAGCCAATTGATTTTATGTCTGTATATACACGTAAAGACAGAACGTCACTCATGTGCTGTCTGAATGTATACATGAACCATAGATCAACAAAGACATACACTAAATCCATTTTACTGTGGTCGGATTCATTGTTTCTCTGTCCTAGACATTGCTTTTCAAACTGTTTGTATACTGTTCAACACAAACATCCTGGAAAGCGTAGAAAATTATTTGGAAATGTGGCTACCATCAGGATGTCCAATATTGTAGGTTAATGGACGAAGAAATTTTCATCACAGTGTTATTATTTGTTGAAAAAGTCAAATTCCACGTAATATGAATCATATGAGAATGTATGTCGTATTCTCAATAGATCGAATTTGAAAAATTGCAGATTTTACATCACTGAGAAATTCCAAATGCAAAAGCGATAGTGTAATTTTACAACAAAATGTCCTGGAAGATGTTTATATTACGTCGTCTCACATATCTTGGTTCATTTATCAGCAGTTTAGACTTTGAGCGGAAAATTATATATATATATGTATGTATGTATGTATGTATGTAGGTATATGCATATATATGTAGGTAAATGCATATGAATGTAAACAGATAGACATACAGATAGATAGGTATATATATGTAATATATGTAATATGAACGGACAAGCACACATACGCACATACATAGTCACAAAAACCAATACACAGACACACTCAGACATGCACAGTAAAGGAGACAGAGATGCATACACACACACATGCAAACACACAAACACGGACAAACACACATGAATATGGAGACTACATACATACAAACGTTCACACATACATACATATATACATATGCATATAGGCACGCATGCATGGCATACACACATACATGCATACAAACATGCATACAGATGCGTATGCACATTGACCCACACGCATGCGCACAAACAAGAAGTACGCAGTTCGGATAAAAGAGTAAATAACTATTGAAAAAGTTGCAAGACGCAACGAAAATTTTAGAACTAATAAATAAGTAAATGAATGAAAAGTGAACCGATGATGGTTTTAAATAATAAGGCTCTAAAAGAGAATGACTCTCCCCAAACACGAAATCGAATTATAATTTTATTAAAATAACAAGAAAATTATAGAAAAGAGTAAATGAAATAAACTGAAGAGAGACACATAATCATATAGGATAATCGCATATAGATATACACGGTGGCTTTGAGTACGCCAGAAGCGGCACTCAGGAATGAAACATAAGCATAGAAATAAAATACAGACACACAACTGCACCGAATGTAGATGCGAAAGAGTAAACATCAATTATATTATAAACGTGAATTATATCTTAACGTTAAAATTCCATGCAAGGCTAACTTCCAAACTCCATTTAGAAGTATGCACACACAACCCATCACCCCCACAAGCACACACACAGATGTATATATATATATGTGTATATATGTATATTATATATATTATGTATATATGTATATTATATATATTATGTATATATATATATATATGTATATATATATGTATATATATATATATATATATACATATAATGTTTGTATGTTATATATATTATGAATATATATTACATATATATATATATTATATATATGTATTACATTCATACATATTATATATATATATATATATATATATATATATATATATATATATATATATATATATATATATATATATATATATATATATATATATATAATGTTTATGCATATCAAAATACACGCACTTAGAATAGGGAACAGCAGAAAACAAGAGAAAACAAAACAAAAGAATGCAATATTCGGAAATGAAATGAAAGGAAACGAAGATGATCGAATAAATGTATTAAACTGATAAAATAAATGAGTAGTTATAATTTACATTATTGTCTATTGCTGATTCTGGCATCTACTGAACCACAAAACCACCAGAAATATACATACATAAATACATGCAAACAAATATAAATACAGACACGCGCGCGCACTGATAAGGAATTATTTTAGACTTGGTTATGCATCTCCATTTTATTTCTCTCCTTTTGTTACACACACAAGTACGCACTCGCCTACACAGGAGCACGCAGACAGACAGGCACACACATACACACATATAGATTTGTAATACTATAAAATGCAATTATAATGAAGGGCACATAGATGTCCATGCCTATATATTATAAAGTGTTGATTTAGAGTAGATGGATGATTTAGTGTCTATTTTCAGCGTACAGGTATGGTCTTCTCTGTGTCATTTGTCATAATTTTATGTTATGCTATTATAAATCTCTGTATATGAATTTAGCGAACTAGGTCTGTTTTATACACTGGCCATGATAAAAGTTTTAACGATTGTTCCGTTAATTTATGTATATATATATATATACATAAAATAACGGATATATATATACATATATTCATGTATATAAATATATACATACATATACATACATATATATATATATATATATATATATATATATATATATATATATATATATATATATATATATATATATGTGTATATATATACATGCATATATATTCATATTTTTTTATCCGCTCTTTTAAACCCTAGCTAGATTCATGGCCCGGTTTCCCGGTTTCTATGGCGTATGTGTTCCAAGCAGTTGGACGGGACACCAGTACATCGCAGCGTTACACTAGAAATAGGGAGAAAGAGTAAGAGAACGTTGGGGCGAGAGTGTACAAGGGGGGTCGCCACCACTCCTTGCTGGAGCCTCGTGGGGCTTTAGATGTTTTCGCTCAATACACACACACAACGCCCGGTCTTGGAATCGAAACCGCGATCCTCCGACCGCGAGTCCTCTGCCGTAACCACTGGGCCATTGCGCCTCCAACATATATATTCATATACATGCATATATAGATATACATGCATCTGTTTATGTATGTTTGAAGGAGCATGTCAAAATGGTTAGAACGCCGCGCTTACAATCATGTGGTAGTGAATTCAATTCCTGGTCAGCGCTGTGTGATGTGGTCTTGAGCAAGACTTTTTATTTCACTGCAGAAATGAGTTGTGACGTCATTGGTGTATCGGCCTTCACCTTTCTCTTGGACAGTATACGTTGGGTGCAGAAGGAAGATTGGTATGCATCGGCGTTCGCTGCTCTTCCTCAAAATAACCTCGCTCTGACTTGTGCTTCGGAGGGGAGCATTGTTGGTGCAACAAGGGTGTCTTTAACCAATATACGTATGTAGGTATATGAAAATCCTCTTAGATAATATATAGATAAAAAAATTCATTAAAATTTGATTTAATGTTTATGAGAATGAAATGAAGAAGAGAGAAAACTATTAACTGAAAAGTTATGGCCGAAAAGTGTATAAATTTACAATGTTGTTACAATGTTTAATTCCGAATACAGATTATATATATTGATAAATATAATTAATTGTCTATAGCTTCCAATAAATGTGCAGTTGATTTTACAGACTCTAAAAGTCTGCACTAAATATGCGTACACCTATATATTTTATTGCTTTATTTGCACACACAGACATAGACACACATACACAGACACATACACACACACACAGACACACACACACAAACACGCACACACACACACACACACACACACACACACACAACACACATACCAGGCACATCTATATCGTCAGAAAATCGTTAATCCGAAGCCTTCGGACCCTCCCTACATTTCAGGAGTCTCCTACTGAAGTACTGGGACCCACAATCCAACTGGGATCGATGACGGATTGCAGTTTTAGAGGGACAATCCCTTGGGCATAGCCCTTCTACTTTGTCCGCCTGCTCAACAGTAGCCATGAGGTTTTTCCACCTGTAATTTGAAAAGATTCTATAGGTCACTCGCCATGAGGTTTTGAAGAGACGCTGCAAAACTGAGCGTTTTATGGACGTGAAACCCAGGCTAACCCAATCGACCACGTACTTCATCTTTTATATATATATATATATATATATATATATATATATATATATATATATATATATATATATATATATATATATATATATATATGTATGTATGTATATATGCGCGTCCGTATGAGTGTATGCTTGTGTGCGTGTGCTTCTGAGTGTGTGTGTCTGCACGTGTTGATGGCTGAGTGACTATTGTCTGAAAGGTTTGTTTATTGTTGCTTTCTAGTAATTTCCAATATACATGCGTAGAGAATGTATAAGTACGTTTGTGCCTGATGATGTTCACTCATAAATAGGTAGAGACTTTTAAAAAATTAAAATTTAATTAGAAGCTAATTGTGCATTAAATATTAATATTTAATTTAAATTAATACCACCGTCCCCAACTTAATGTCTTAGTTTAGAAACATCGTAGTTATTTAATAGTTCCAGTATATTATAAAAACTCAAATGAAATATACGTGCCGAACACTTCCAATTTGCCATTCCATATGTAAAATTATTAAAATTGAAATAATCAAGAACATCATATAAATATATGTTCAATATGAATTGGTAGTAAATTGATCGAGAAATCATTCGAAATAATCTTAGACGCTATTGATATTTATAGATTAATTGTAGATTTATAACCAAAGCTCTTTGAAAGACATAAAATATTATAAATTTCTAATAAAATACTTTGAAAGTTACATTCAAGCAGACAAGCAAATATGAATATAGACATATATAGCCGTCTACGAATATGTATAACGCGTAAGTAAATGTGTCCATGGGGAACATATTTTCATTTAAATCTGTATTGAAATCACGACTGTGTTGTAGATTTAAATTTATTTATATGCTTATTCTTAGATACTTTAATACGTTTTCCACATCGTTCAAAGAACAAAATTCTAAATCTATGGCCAGTTTTTTGATAAAAATAATTTTACTGTGCAGTGCATTTTGTAGATATATATATTATATTAGACGGAGTTATCTTAATCCTTGTGAGTATATGCTAAACACTAGAATACTTAAAAAATGGGAGTCAGAAGTACCAATATAGCTAACGTTTTACGCCAAGTAGAATAGTGTATATGGTAGGCAAATTAATTATGTAAGAAATAGGCATTGAGTCAAGGCTAAACATGTGAAGACTTGGCAATAACTTAGGCAATAACGCAAGCAAATTTTATAGTGAAGTTGTTGTTATAGGTAGATTTTACTGTAATATATAACTACTTTTTTTATAATTCTATTTATGTACTCCCAGTTTATATACTAACTGGTTATGTACTACTATATATTTTATAACATTTATTCAAATTTCAAATTATCATTTAATAATTTTAAAAAATGATTTTTTTTTAAAGTGCCAAAAATATTTTAATTGAGTTATATCTTATTTTTAATGGAAGAAACAATCAATAAGAAATAGAAGTAATAACTTGTGATACGTTTTTTGGATTTAATAAAAGCTAATGTTTCCTAAATCTAGATATTTTATTTGAAATTTTATCCTTAGTTGCAATATTTTAAGTAAGAAATTTTCTTTTTCTGTACTTGACTAGATGTAATAACTTGTCCTGTACTTTTCCACATTTATAATATTAAGAATATCATTTCTCTTGCTCGCACTTTCCAAGTAATGTATGTATATATATATATATATATATATATATATATATATATATATATATATATATATATATATATATATATATATATATATATATATATATATATATATATATATATATATATATATATATATATATATATATATATATATATATATATATATATATATATATATATATATATATATATATATATATATATATATATATATATATATATATATATATATATATATATATATATATATATATATATATATATATATATATATATATATATATATATATATATATATATATATATATATATATATATATATATATATATATATATATATATATATATATATATATATATATATATATATATATAAATATATATATATATAAATATAGAATAGCAGTACAACAATGAAACAATATATATATATATATATATATATATATATATATGTGTGTGTGTGTGTGTGTGTGTGTGTGTGTGTAATAGTAGGATAACAATGAACCAATATATATATAGTTATCCGATATAATATAAACTTAATATAGAATCACAGGATGACTCCAAATATAGTATATGCATATAAATCTCTCTCTCTTACTCTCCTACACCCTCTCTCTCTATCTCTCTAAATCTCCCCACCTCTCTCCCGCTCTAAATATATATATGTAATGGTATGTGCAAAATTAAACAGGTATGTATAAACGCTCCACAAAAGAATCTTTATTAAGTATATTCTCAATTGCCAGTTAATTCTATATAAATCCAAGCAAGATTAAATTGCCAGGAAAATATTGCTATCATTTACCGAAAACGTTTGAATTTCAGTGAATTCTAATGGAAGATTTGTCAATTTCGTGGCCGACGTTGTTTCAGCGAGGGTACAACATTTGCTTGGTCTTTTCCCACTACTCTCAACTTTTCCACACCTCAACGGATTCGTAGTCATTAAATTATTAAATGTCGGATAACTAATGAGTCCTGAAAGTGTTTAGATCACTTTTTGAAATACTTTTAAAATGCGACTTGAACACAGAAGAAAAATCCCACCTGTATGACAACTGTCGCCATTTAAACCTTTATAATACACATTATCTTAAGAATCCAATGTAGCCATGTTATGCCTGTCTTACACCATCTTATGCACGCTAGCATAGTAAACAGGAAATCCCCCTAAAATCGCAACGCTCTTGAAACAATTGTGCGAAGCAACTTGCTTCACCAACGTGTAAATGAATATTAAACACTTGAAAAGCCAGCAGTTTTAAGGTAGGGACAAAACGTACGCCAACCAACAACAAACCGAAAAAATATATTAAAAAAAAACGCAGTCTCGTTCTGCCTGGTATTTGATATAATATCGATGAGGTTGGTTCTATTTTATGTGATTTATGCTGGTTCGAAATCTTGATAACAATTATAATTCAAAGGTTGTTTAAGTAACATATCGCTCTTTGGTGGTACCATTTTTGATGTTCTCATTGCTAAGTCTTTATTCTGCTTGCTTTTTCTATCTCGTCTGATTAGCGCACATTCTTGACGATTTGGCTCCCAGAATAAAATTAATTATTTTAAAGAACATTTCTTCCCAAACTCATGTATTCAGTGCCACTGCTTGGCATCTTGGGAAAATGTCTTCTCCTATAGCCTCGGTGCCACTAAAGCCCCGTAATCTGATTTGGTGGACGGATACTGACAGAAACCTTCGTATATATAATTATGCATATATCTTTGACAGCCTGTTCTGGTGTGTTTACGTCCTTGTATCATTACGCTTGTATCATTACGCTTTACCACAAAAGAGATGACAGAATAAGTACTAGGCTTAAAAGATAAGACTTGAGGTAATTTTTTCGACTAAAACCCTCAAGATTTTGCCGCAGCACGGCCGCAGTCAAATGACTGAAAGAAGTAAAGGAATACAGGAATAAAATATTGCATTTGAATTTAATGTTTGTAAATTCATTTGCTAATATTAGATCAACATGGTTTATAGTAAACTCTATATAATGTTTGATAGTAATTTCTTTATTCGCTTTTGATAAAGGAAATATGCGTAAGCTTCACAGACGTGCGTGGCTGGCATTAAAAATTAGTTTTCATATCTCTCCCAACGGCGTAAAAGATGGAAATGATTGAAGTAAACATTCCTGGTTTGTTTTACTCAGCAACAAAATATAATTAAATTGTATAACTTGTAAATTTGTACTTTTCAAAGCCGAACTGAGTTGTATCAAATTTCAACTACAAATAGAAAACATTTTCCCATCAATATAACACTTATTCAGTTGTGTACCTATGAAAATCCCCTTCTTTATCATAACGAACATTTCTTTTATTTTGGACAGAAAGTGTGTAATATCATATGTCCTGTAATTTATATTTCTCAATGCAATGACACTACATTCACAATGCGTTTTTGGTAATTATTCAAGAATGATATATCTGTCTGTGCATATTTGATCCGAAAACATTGTTGCAAGTGATTAACGTTTGTGAGACAAATCATATACCGTTTGTGAGACGAATCATATACAAAACGATCGTTCTTTTCAATTTCTCAATATTCCCACTCAGATTCCTACTCATACACAAATAAAACATTGAGGTTTTAAGACTACTACCTGTCTCTTGTCGCATTTTAACCAGAATCCAGCCATAATTGCAAGCGTGGTTGTCGATAAAATCGCATCGAGACTCCTGTCCTCTTGCTGAGCCACATCTTCCTGTCTCTCATATTCATTGCATCACACTGTCTTGGTAAAGATGAACTGAGTACAAAAGTCGTTTTGTATTTAGTCCCTTTCCAATGAGTAAAAACTACATCTTGTCCACCATCACCATGCGGTCACTCAAATACCCTATCATTACAATTTAAGTGTAACAACCGTTTGCATCAACCTCATACATAGCTAGCACTTACACCATCACTTATGTTTATCACGCTTACTTCCATATCTCTGTCTTTGTCTCTGTCTCTGTCTCTCTCTCTCTCTCTCTCTCTCTCTATATATATATATATATATATATATATATATATATATATATATATATATATATATATATATATATATATATCTGTCATACCGGCCATGACGAAGGGAAATAGCCCTGAAACTCGTGTCGCCTTTATATATTTATATTTATATATTTATATATTTGATCCTTTATATTGAACACTCAATATTTCATCTACATTCAATACTTTCTTTCATGGTGCCATCCATTTTTATTTTATTTTATTTTATATTGTATATTGTATATTATATTATATATTGTATATTCCATATTCTATACACCACATTAGTTCTGCAGGAATATGAATATAAATAAAACATAAAATACAGACAGTGTTGGAACTCTTTTAAACAACATAATATATATATATATATATATATATATATATATTTGTGTGTGTGTGTGTGTGTGTGCGCGTGTGTGTGTGTGTGGGGGGCTTGTTTTTGTGAGTCGGCAGATGGCTATTGAGCCCAAACTGCGCCCGAATGTGTCTTTGACAGTGTGGACAGGGAATGGTAACGCCTGCTACAGGGTTGTTAGCTGTGTTCTTCCTGGCTTGTCTACGGTCTTCTACAGCAGCGATCCACTTGGTCTAGCATGTGTTGGCACACTTGTAGACAGCTGATCACCACCTTTCTTAGTCTAGAGCAGACTGCTCCCAAGTGTTATGGTCGATGTTGAAGGCTTTCAGTGTTTCCTTAAAGCGCTTCTTCTGGCTGCCTTGTGAGCGCGTTCCCTTTTGCAGCTCGCCAAAGAGCAATCTTTTTGGTAATCGATCATCCGACATGCGAGCTGCGTGCCCTACTCAGCGAAGTTGAGACTGCATCAAAATGGTATGGATGCTGGGCAGGTTAGCCCATATTAGTACCTTGGTGTCCAGGATCCTGTCCTGCCACTTTATGCCGAGAAGTTTTCTGAGTCGTAATGTATGAAAGTGGTTCAGCTTCCTAGCATGACGCTGGTGGACCGTCCAGGACTCGCAGCTGTAAAGCAAGGCTGTGAGAGCAACAGCCCGGTACACCTTGTTCTTTGTCATGATGGTGATCTCCCTCCAGTTCCAGACAATCTTGCGTAGCCTGCCGAAGGCAGCGCTTGCCTTGGCGAGTCTGGTGTTGATTTCGTCATCGACGACAACGTTTCTAGAGAGTGTGCTCTCAAGGTATGTGAAATTGTCCACCGCGTTCAGTCGCTGCCCGTTGATGGTGATGTTGGGTTCAACGTAGGGCTAGTTGTAGCTGGCCGATACATTACCTCAGTCTTTTTTGTATTGATAGTAAGTTGTTGCAGGTGCCAGAGAACAAGTCAACGCTGTGCTGCATCTTGGACTCAGTGGCAGTATTGAGAGCGCAGTCATCGGCGAACAGAAGGTTGTTGACGGTGTCTACTGAAACCTTGATTTTCGGTTTGAGCCTTCCGAGGTTGAAGACTGAACCGTCGGACTGGTACTTGATGCCGATACCTATGTCTGTGCCCCTGAAAGCATCTGTCAGAATGACTGAGAACGTAAGGTTGAAGAATGTGTGAGCAATGGCACATCCTTGTTTCACTCCGTTGGAGACAGGGAATGGATCAAAGGTCTCTCCGTTGTCCTGTACCCTTGCCAACATACAATCGTGTAGTTGTCTTACGATGGTGATGAATTTTCTGGGGCGTCCATACTTCGCCAAGATTCTCCAAAGACCTACTCTACTAACAGTATCAAAGGCCTTGATCCGGTCGATGTAGGTGGAGTAGAGGTCGACGTTCTCCACCCAATACTTCTCATGCAGCTCTCTAGCAGCAAACATCATGTCGATAGTCCCACGCTCCTTCCGGAATCCACACTAGCTCTCAGGTAGGAGACCCTGCCTTAGGTGTACAATGAGGCGGTTGAGCAAAACTCTAGCCAGAATGTTGCCTGTGATGAACAACAGTGAAATTCCGCGATGATAGTCACAGACCTGGTGGTTTCAATTTAGTTTGTAGAGATGGATGATGCTGGCGTCCTTGAAATCTTGAGGCTTTGTGTCGGGCATCCAAATCAGCTGAAACAGCTGGTGAATTTTTCCTGGTCAGTGCCATACCGCCTTCTTTGAATACTTCAGCTGGCATGAATTCGGACCAGGTGCTTTTTCACTGGACAGTAGGTGACATGCTTTCTGAATTTCCTCCACAGTTGGTTCGACGTCCATCGACTATTCAACGGGGACTTAAGGTAACCTACCGATGGCTTCACCATTCATGGTGGAAGGCCTATTCAGGACGCTGTCGAGATCTTCAGCCCATCTCTCTAATACCTTTTCCTTATTGGTGATCAGTGTTGCCCCGTCAGCACTAAGGAGGGGAGACAGTGTTCTTGCAGTAGTAGGGCCGTAAACTTCCTTCAAGTTGTCATAGAAATTCTTCATGTTATTCCTGTCTGCAAAACCCTGGATCATGCCTGCTTTGCTGCTAAGACAGGAATCAACTACACTACTCCCCTCAAAATTTCTGGCCCTTATCTGTGGGGGGATGTTTGTGCCTGTGCGTGTGTGCATATATCTGTGTGTATGTGTGCGAGTGTAAGTATATATATATATATTCCAAATTAAGCACATACATTCGAAACAAGATCGAACAAATAGTACATAATACCATAGGTAGAGTAATATACTTTTTTAAAACGCAGCAAAAGCATCGCAAAAACTCTCACGTTTCTAAACAAGACTGCCCGATGAACGGGAACGTGAAACTCTGAGTAACAGTTTTTTGTGAATTTTTGCTGCTTTTCAATAAAGTGCACACACACACACACACACACACACACACACACACACACATATATATATATATATATATATATATATATATATATATATATATATATATATATATAGTTATAGTAGAAGATACTTGCTCAATGTTGCGAACGTTGTAACTGAACCCGTATCCGCAGTGTTTGTCTGTGTATATATGTGTGTCTCCTTGGATGTCAGTATTAAAGTACGTTTGCATGGGTCTGTGACTGCGTGCTTGCGTATATTTGATTATGCATTTGTGTATGAATACTGCGAAAATGTCATTCATTTTCTAGTCGTTTATGTGAACAAATCTTCAATAAATCGAATGATTAAAATGATTTAAAATTATTATCGACTTAATAGAATCCGATGCTATCGTGATATCGGTCTGATTCCATAGTTTTGCTATGAAGATGCAGCCTTTTCTCTCTTTTATTTTGCTTTTCATTTCTTTATAGAATCTGAAAACTCGATTAAATCTATTTAATGAATGCACGTAGTTTTAGTAATATCACGTGATAGAGTATCCATTTTCTCGTCCTATCGCAAGAACATTATAATGAAAAAACAAAATTAATCATTGCCAAATAGACGCATACTCTCATAAGTAGACAGACACACGTCGTGGTAAAAGTGTGATTGTATGAGCTTTTGGTTAGATAAATGTGTTTATGTGGGAATGTATGGTTGTATGTCATTGTTATGCAGAAGATGGCTTGCGTTCATCTGAAAGAAATAGCAAATATGTTTTTTTTCTTTTCTCACTATGATTCGTGATCTCCTGATAGAACGACTAAATTTCCGATGTGCTTTATATTATATTTGTTTATTCTTTGATTAATTTTTTCATACATTTCACTACAAATTGCCTCCCAAAAAGTAATAATTTTAGAAATACTGTTCATCAACAAAACATTTTTCAGAAATATTGTTAATAAGAAAATATTATATTATACATTTCATATTTTATTGCTAGATATACAATTTGATATATAATTTCTATCAAATTATTGTGTCACATTGATACTAGGAAAGTATATTAAGGTTTTTTAATGTAAGAGACTCGTGAAAAAATGTTTTAAGTTAATTAAGGAGAAAGCGCAAAATGATGTTCTGAAGTTATATAGCTCCAGGTCAGATACTACCAATCAGGCTCGTCATCAAATGTGTTGCCTCTCTTACAATCTTGTCTCCTATTCATACGTAGCTTATATATCGTCACTCTTTATAAATGAATCCATGACAGCGTTTAAGGGAATTGAACAGCACTTTCCATTAGATAGAGTGATACAGTAGACAGAGAGTCGCTGTTGAATGGTAACTGTCTCTTTTTCAGCCCTAGGCGTATCTGAATAAGCTAAACGATGATCAAACAGAAATGCGAATATACATTCTCCTTAGGTCTCCCTATATATAAGTATATATATATATATATATATATATATATATATATATATATATATATATATATATATATATATATATATATATATATATATATATATATATACATATATATGCATTGCTATACACACACATATATATGTATATATCTATATATATGTACGTGTATATGTATATATGTATATATATATATAAATATGTATATGTCTGTATATATATATGTCTGTATATATATATATATATATATATATATATATATATATATATATATATATATATATATATATATATATATATATATATAAATATAAAGAGAGAGAGAGAGAGAGAGAGAGAGAGGAGGAGGGAGAAATAAATGAATAACAAAATAATATATGTTCCATACTTACTTATATTTGCTTACAGCTGTTTCTTAGATCCGAACGATGTCTTGTAACATCTGCTATACAGAAATGGGGTTGAACGAATGCTGGTTTAAATGATATAAGCGTTTGAAGCGGAGTCAATCACTTCAGACTTCTTCTCGACCGGCGCATGCCTACAGTGTCAATTGCCAGTATATATAGTTCTGCGACCGTTATTGTTAACAGTATCAGAGAGAAAACATCATAACTCTAATATGTATTGAATATATTAATAAAGGCCTACACCTAATAATGCAGGTCAATGGTTAATATTATTGCCTGGTATTTTTATATGTCAGCGTTTGGACCAGCTCTTCAGAAAATCTATGGAGAAAAGATGTTGACAGCTGACTTCTCTTTTGTGTGTATATGAAGTACAATTGAGCGTTGCTGTATAGGATCCAATTCACGTTACTTTGCGGGTTGTACTTGTTAAATGAAATCACTCCCTTTGTCCTCCAGTTCCCAGTGTTCCTTTCTGAATCAGCTAGTTAAGGACAGGTGTTGGATTGGAATTTAATGAGAATAATAATTAAAAACGTTTTTTTTGAAGATGTTTAAATCTCCATTCTTCTTGATGATATCTTGTATGTGCGTACACACCAAGGCGCACGCACACACATATCCATACTCACACACACTTGTTTTATTTCTTATCTTCTACTTTTTTTAGTCATTTTATTGCATCCATGCTGGGAGTTCCACCTTGAAGGGCTTTGGTCGAACAAATCGACCCCCGGGTCTGGTAGTTTTTAAAGCTTAGCACTTATTCTATTCTTAATACTGATTCTTATTTTAGTCTTTTGCAGAATCGTTAACTTACGGGGACATAAACACACCGAAACTGGTTATCAAGCGGTGGTAGCAGAAAAACGATGACACAGAGATTCACACACACGCACACACACTCATACGCACGCACACACGCACGCACACACGAACGCACACATATACATATACAACGGGTTTCTCTCAGTTCTCGTCTACCAAATCTATTTACAAGCCTTTGTTCGGCCTGAGTCTATAGTAGGAGACACTTTCCTATTGTGCCACACTGCTAGACTGAACCCGGCATGTTATGGCATCAGTCAAAATTTCTCTCCTCTCGAAAAAGTTTTCGGTTCGAGACTTCAAACTTTACTTGTACTCCGTTGTTTCAAGTTCTTTCTTATATATAGGCGCTGATGTAAGTAGTGTGCGCGTGTGATTATGTACAGGTATTGTCAAATATGTGCAAACGTGCGTAGCCGCATCGCTGTTTTTATGACGTCTCCACTTTCGCTTCCTCTCTTAATTACTATGTTATTACCTTTTTAACTGACACTATCTATTCTGCTATACCTCATTACTTAACCATAATATTCCTGACTGGATTAGATTAGCGCCCGAAATGAACACCTTAGTTTATTATCGCAGCCATTATTATTGTCGTAGAAATAGGCATATGTTTTATAGCATTTATACAGACGAATTAAGTTTTTAATGATTTTTATTACTATACATACACATACACCCACTCCTACCTACCTACCTACCTATCTACCTACCTACCAACCTACCTACCTACCTACCTACCTATCTATCTACATGCACGCATAAATACATATACACTTACATACTTATTTAAGTATATATGCATTCGTCTAGACATAGAAGTATATGCCTGAGAATACATACATAAAAAAAAAACATACAAATCTGCACATGACGGACTCCAAATACGGCACATATACCTAAATATATGCAAAAATACCCTATTGAAGTTGTTGTAATTTCAGTGCAGCCTTGGATCTATGTTAGAAACTGGATCTTACTACAGATATTGAAAGAAAAAAACGAATAATAAAATAGTTCTATACATACAAACGCACACATATACATGCATACATATACACCTATCTGTACACACGCATCTTTGTAATATCTGTCGGTTTACTGAACTTAATTCGTGAGACAATATAGTACATATTCACGTGACTGTCTTCGCTTACCGAGCCAATTGATCCACGCTACAACACAATTAACGACACGGCGTAGACATTTTTCTGATACATTATCATTTCTTTTCTTCTGAAACTCACATATTTTGTTGTTCTAATTATTTACAAACATACAAATTTTATGTGTAATTTATTCACGTCTGGAAATAGATAAAAAAGCTCGTTTGACCAAGTATTTGGATTCATGACAATGTGAATATTTTCCTTCGTTTTCTGCTCTAGTAATTCATGAAACAGTACACTAGAAATCATGAAACTTGAGACTTAATTAGCCTAGTCAATAGAGTGTCAAACAAACTGAAAGCTTGATATTTTGCACATCTGATAGGCTTCCCCATGTCTATATTAAAGGAATAGCCAAATCGATTGGGCATGTACCATAAATACTATCCATACCTTATCATGTCAGAAAACATGATAGCGAACGCATGGGTTGTTCGCTTAAACAACCCAATTTTTATGTACGATGGACCTGGTATCATAATTCAGACTACAATTGTTTCACACAATTCTATCACTCTTAAATCAATAATAGTGGATAAATAGATTTAATCTACTCAATTGTTCTAGTAACATAATCGAGTAACCGCCATGCCAGGGAACACAAAAATAAGCTATGGCATGCAAACCTAACTATTTTGTGTATGTAACTTTATAAAACAAACGGCTACGCCGCCATAATTCAATTGGAACAACCAGAACCACCTCGTTATAAAGCACATATGTTAACAGAAAGACTAAACCCTAACGATAACTGAGGAAAATTGGAACATTTAAAAAAGCATAGTGGGTAACGAATGAAAAACATAGGAAAATGATTTTCTACACCCTCCCATAAAATATTTCTGAGCGTCATTAATAGATATACATAAACGTCAACATGAATAAGTTTTATTTAGTAAATGTAGTGCAAGTCAGGTGAGAGAGAAAGACAGGAATGAAAGAAACAGACGAAGTAAAAGAAAGGTGAGAGTGAACAAACAGACCAAGTCTGGGTCAAAGTGTGAGATTGAATTTATTGTTAGACCGTCTTAAAATAGAATAACGTTCGGTTCGTAATTTTAAGAGATTTTTCAAATAATCTTAGATATATACACATAGGTATGCACACCCGTACTTACATACTACTAACATATACAGACGCACATACATTTCTAACTTTATCACTGTGCATTCTATTCTGAATTCCTTATTCGTATGTCAAATTGGAAGATATTTGTGTAGAAATTCTAGGAATTTATTACGATAGATATCATTTAAAAAGCATTACATGAAATATTTTATTAACTTGCAAGATTATTTTTCCATTTAACAAATATTTGAAAATGACTTTGGTATTAAATGTTTTCTTTTAAACAGAAATAATATAAAATTGTACAAGTGAAAGGCAAAATCATTTTTATGCTTGTGATAACGCTAATTTATGGCAGAAAAGCATCATAAATTTCTTCCTAAATGGCAGGTGAATTGAAGATGCTTTTTCTTCATAACTATTGTTCGTAGTTTATGTCTTTCCTATAAGGTGATTTTTATTTGTATGTATATATATATATATATATATATATATATATATATATATATATATATATATATATATATATATATACACATACAATACATACATATATGCTATTATTTGATTTGCATAGTTTCGCTCACAGATGTGTAAGAAAAAACAATAAACGAAATGTTTGCTGTTCCATTAACCTTTTCTCCTCTATTCATAATTCATGCGATATCATCTTATATGTTAAGCGCATAACTTTGACCAACAAAATTCATGTCTCAACATTAAATTTAAAGTTTACTTGCTCAGATTATTATACGGACAACCCATCTAACATTGAACTCACCTCCATGTGTTGCGAAAATATAATGTATATGCTGCTTATGAATGGCACCAGTCTTAAAATGGTGACTTGAGATGCAGGAATAATTAAGTGGAATAAATGAATAACCTTACGAAGACTCATATGTGATTAATTATCATTCGAAAATTAGCCAAGTATTGTCTTAGATGCTTGCGATTATCACTACTTCTATATTCTTTGGTATGTGTGGGAATTTCGATGGCATAAGCCTAACTATCATCCATCATTCTTTCTATAATTTTACACTGAATAATCGTCTTAGCAATAATTGGATGAATTTCTCCACAATTAACTGATACAGCAGCAATTAAACAATCTACATTCACATACATATGCAAACACACACACTCACACACACAGACATATAAACACATTCACGCACGCACGTGCGCAAGTACGCACAGAGACAGTGATGCAAACATATGCACACATAGACACACGTAAATATACATAAACACGATATATATATATATATATATATATATATATATATATATATATATATATATATATGTATATATATATATATATGTATATATATATATATATATATATATATATATATATATATATATATATATATATATATATATATATATATATATATACATATATATACACACACGGGCGTGCACACACATATATTCGCATACAACTACATACGTATATATATATATATATATGTAAAATATAAACATGATGGATTGTATACATAAACTATGAAATACGTACACACGTACGCATCTCTCTCTCTCTCTCTCTCTCTCTCTCTCTCTCTCTCTCTCTCTATATATATATATATATATATATATATATATATATATATATATATATATATATATATATATATATATATATATATATATATATATATATGAGACATTGGGTAAAGATGCTCATTTATCATAAAACGATAACACCAACAGGTCAGCAAAATTAATTAAATGTAAATATTTAGAAATAAGTAAATTATTTCGTTTGGTACAGCACACCCCTAAGTATTTTGTAAACATAATATCCTTGACATAAGATCTCGTTTCTTTACTAAGCGATCATAAAATATTATAGAGGGACACCCAAGATGGGGAGGACCGTAAAACAATCCCCCAATACTACAAAATCAACGGTGGATACTTTGATATTATTATTGTTTAAAGTATATGTTAAACCTTACATCCAAGATCATGGAAGACGTTATTTAACACGACCATAGATTGTCTTCCCTAGAGATATATAAACTTATGAATATGAACATACACATATATATAAACATACAATCATATATGCACACAAACACATGCAAACACATATGTTTCAAATTTTTATATACACAGTTGTTCATATACATAGATTAAAAAAGAAATTTGTTTATCCAAATTTTGAAAAAGTATAAATAACTGCATCATTTACGGGATGATATATATATATATATATGCACGCGCGCTTTCCTTATGTGTGTATCGATGGTTGCGTGTGTTCTTTGCAATTTTCTTCCGTACACATTTATGGCCGATTGTGTTTGAATATGCTCATTAATATATTCATATGTATTAAGATACGTGCTTGTTTAATTAATTTCCCATCCACACACAATGCAATTGAATGTGTGTTCGTTTATATATGTGAATATGTATGTAACGTTTTTCTTGTTATCTCATCGTTTATAGCCTTTGTAAATTTCTCACAATTCAAGCCTTTTTTTTTTACCAAACCTCTATATCTCGTCCTTGCCTCTTCCTGTTCTAGTGTCTCACTAATTATAATTTATTTAGCCAGAAACATCCTTCAACATTTCTTTCCCTACGAATAGCGATTTTCATTCGAGACTTTAAACTTCACTTATACTCCGCTGTATCAAATTCTTTCTTAGTGTATCTACTTCTCGTATTAATTCTTGCTGACGCAGTACATGATTATTTCCCGGTGACTATACAATATTTTACTTTACTTCCGTTCTTTACATAGCATCACCTACTTCAAATATAATGCTAGAGAAAAATTGCTCCGCCAGGCTGACTTAATTAAAACTGCTTTATAGATACATGATGTAGAAGCCAACGGTTATGATCCATTCAATGTACCGTTATAATGTGTCTATTTGTGGACTATGGAACACTAGTTTTATTTGATATCAAAAACTGATGTCATTTTTAATATTACAACCTCACATTGCATAAACAATACTATACTTTTTATGTCGATAACTTGATATTATGCAATAGAAATGATATTGCGTATTGATATAGCATCTATAAAGTAACGAAATTTAGTGAATATGAATCTCGAAACATTTTGGATGATTTGCAAAAATGTATTTCCTCTAGTGCATCAACATGTGCATTCATATTGTAGGTACAATTCACCCAAGTGCAGATCATACCGTTACAGGATAAACAATAATATATGTTTAGCCATATTTTCCAGACAGAAAACCAAACAGCAAATATACAAAGATTTCTTATCCATGACCAAGGAGCACGTATACTATATGTTTTAATATGTGTACATTACATTATCGAGGGGCCTGTTCTGTGTTATTGGCTAAATAAGAACTAAGGAATATTTAAGGCAAGGCAAAATTAACTCTAGAAATTATTTTCTTATTGACGGTTTCCTGCAAGATATGACACCCTTTCCCTTTCACGCATATATCTTTAAGCGAAGGCTGGCATGTTGCTTTATTCGCATCTCAAGTGATTTGCGACCACATATAAGCAAAACTCGATTTCCTTGTTATATTAATCATGAAGGACTTTTCTTTCTAGTTAATGAGAAACGTTTTAGGAGTGGTCTCGGATATAATATTCAGCATTAATTTTAAATCAAATTCCATGCTATCATGATATCATTACATTATTGTGCAACGAAAATGTAAATTTAAATATGAATATGTATTTCGTATTTCTTACAGTAACACGATCTCATCTCAAATTTGGTTTATCTATCTGAAAATGTATTCCACTATGGGACAAAAATTCTATTCTTTTCTCACATACCCATTTTATTACAATAGTTTAGATTTGTTAATATCCAACAGACAAGAGAAATGTTATAGACTGATGTGAGAGACAGGTTAATTTAGATTATCGGAAAAATGATCTTCGCTATATGCATTAAAGAAGAAAAAAATATTCAGATACGAAAACTACATTTAGCATAGGAAAAATATAAACCATAAATAATGAACGTGAAAGCAACATAACGACACTGGAGCCATTGCCACTATAACTAAAACGCTTAGAAAAGAGTTAATAGGTTTTATGTTGTTTGAATAAAAGTAAGTACGTCAAAGGAAATCTTCTTAGAGACACAGCGATGAGAATAAAACGAGTATTCTCCTTTGTTTGTCTGTGATAAAAGAAAACTGTCTTCTTCCACATTCAGGCAAGGTTGAAAGAAAGCATATCATACGAACCATTTTCATTTTTCCCCATTTATATATACAAGGAAGGAGAAAATAAGTAAATGCTGTCTTTTCTGGTTGTTGTCGATATTCAATTACTGCTATTTATATTCTACATAGAAGGAAATCTTGTTAGTGCTTGCATATATGGTGGAGTCTTTGATATTCCATTTCTAAACATAGGATACGACTTAAACTAACAACGTCTTTTGATTATCTTTTTGAACGAGAGTTATTCATGCGACAAGGAAAAAATGTAATGTCATTGTAATAGAGTGCTAGAAATTATGAAACTATGTCTTCAGTTTTCACCCTTATAAAATCATATAGCAGCCGCCCGTGATAGTGTATGGGAAGATATGTCCCAGAATAGTGTAAGGTGAAGAAGTGTAGTTATAATGTAGATTAACATATCTGCATGTTTTAAAAGAAATAACGCTTCTGTCTGGTGTGATCATTATCAAATAGATTTACATGCTATACAAAACCATAATTCTGGTTTGATATTCTGCTTTCCTACACACACCGAGGAATATGTCACCCATGGATGATAATGATCAGGTGACGTAACAAAGCACACATGAAAAACTTCAGATGTGCTTTGATTTTTGAGCAAACGTGTCCCTCTGAACAATTTTCTCATAGTTTATGACAATGTGTAACAGAGGTTCCAATGTAAAAGAAATACAACATTTCTGATACCAATAGAGGGCAATCATATATTACCTATAATTTTTAGCTTTTCCCACACGTTTTAAGTATTCTGAAGACGCCAAATTCATATTCCTCAGGTCACAGGCAGGTTTAAATCCAGATATACAGGCTCACTGTACGAAGCCTGTGCGGTCATAAAACGTATACACTTGATAAATTCATTTCAGAGTGTGTAGGAAGCATATGCTTCCCTGATATAATACGATGACATTTTTAACTACAACAAATGGTAAATATTGACATATAATAACCAGGAACTGTAACGATCTACGGGTTCAACAAATATAACTTGTACTAATCACCTCAAAGATAGGAAGAAGAAAGCGAAATGTTGTCCGTTGACTATATAGGAATTGATATGCAAAATTAAGGACTGAACCACTATATGCCTCGGGTTAAAAATAACATCAAGAACTGGCTACTATGATGGCACTGAATCGGTAATTATAGACCTTAACTGATTCTTCAACAAATGTTTCCATCTAAATAATCGTCTCATAGTTTGCGACAATATGCAATAGAGGTTCCAATGTAAAAGAAATGCAACACTTCTCATATCAATAGAGACTAGTTATTCATTCCCTATTATTTTTAGGTTACCTGACTACATTTCTGAAGGAAGGAATTTCAACCATGTTTCGTGGTCTGCTACCACAACAGCTCCTTTATAGGATCCAGTTAGCTCAAGACATCATCAGGAGGAACCACGTCCGGTTTCGGCCCCTACTCCTCTACCGTTTTGAGTGGCGGGGCCCCTCCTTTCGGAGGTGTCTTCAGCTCTGGTGTTGGGTGCATGCCTTATTTCACTGTTTGTGACTGTTCTAATTCAGCTGTGGAATATCCCTCGCTATGGTTATTTTCCAGGAGGTTCTGTCCACACGTCTACGGTTCATCATAGTCTAGGACGTTCTGTTTCTACTAGGTTTCCATCGTTCATCTCCATTTAATAAGCCAAATATTAAAAAAAAAACCGGCACAGGTATAGAGCGTTCTTCGCTGCATTACATTCATTGTCAACTAGATAGTTATCCATGTCATTGAATATGAACTTATATTCCCAGCAGTCGAGGATATAATCGATACTACTTTGATTTCTAAAGCAAAGCAAGGTGAAAACAAAACCTTTTAAATATAAAGCAGAAAAAGAAGCACACAATGAATCCTTGCTACCAAACCTCACCTACAGACCCGAAATTTGGTTGTTGGATAAAAGAGAATAGCCACTATCTAACATTGCAGGAAGCATAAAATGAAGGGGCGGAATGGTCGTAGGCAACGAAAAGAGAACATGTTGAATCTAAGAAAAGCTGAGTCGATAGTCACAGTGAACACAAAAGGTAATAGAGTGTTGGCTATGATTTTACTCGATTTGGAGGTGCCGAGACGAAGAAAATGATACGTCCATCAAGTATATATAGATATACTTCATATAGATAGCGCTACTTGCAGCACAGAGGACATTAAACATTGTTAAGGCTCATTTTTGAGAAATATTAGGACATAGGAAATTGGAACCTATTTTAATGAATAAATATGGTTCACTGGAAACATATACATTGAGATCCATAAGAGAAATAGTAGTTCTCCAAATTTGTCACAAGTAAGTATCTCTGCAAAAAACTAGATATGCAATTCTCACTTCCACCCAGAAGGCGTGATCCTCTATAGAAATCACTATAACAAATGACAGCATCCAGCACTGGCTCAGTTTTGCTGCCAGACGCAGACATTGTAGACTTCATCCGAATAAAGGACACTCCCTAATAATTGGCATTAAGTCCTTTTTCAACAGTCTCCAAATTCTATATCAAAGTCATATATTATAAATTTTCTATTTGTACCGGTAATATGGTGTTCTCAGTGCTTCCGATGTTGATGATCTCGTACCACCTATGTTCAGCTACTTACATCTCCACTGTTCCTCTTCCTCGTTTCATTCAAATTAGATTCACTACCCTAGGTACCGCAGGTAAAAAATGGACATGCACATTGCATTTTCTTCAGAATGAGAATCCTCTGGAAAGCTCTCACTACTTTCATTGTGTGTGTGTGTGTGTGTGTGTGCGTGTGTGCGTGTGTTCGTTCCTTCACATTAATGCAAAATAAATGTATTGGAGATCTTGAAAACGCCCATGGAGGTCGGTCCTCTATATCTACGTTATAAAAAAAAAAAAGAATTCCGTGTTAACGATATGAGCTGAGCTGAGCTGAGATGAAAAGAAATACATTGGAATCATTTCTAAATTCACGAACACACACACGCACGCACACACAAACACACACACATGGACACACATACTCACGCGGAAACACACATATATATGATGGAAAAATATATATAATGTATAATACACACACACGTAGTTTAACGCCTCAAACATCTTTACAAGAATCGTTTGAAAATTGCAACCTCAATGAAATATCTATTAGAGATACTTTGTTCAAAATAGATCTAGTTTTACGTGAATATATTATATCATATCTAAATTTCAATGCGGCCATGATGAAAAGTTATATATACGACATTCCGAAAGTGTAATATTGAGGCAAATGAAAATGTTGGAATGAAAATCTAAAACAAGAACAAAACTGTAATACTCAAGAATGCGCTATGACAATATAATAAATACAAAGGAATAATGGATTCTACTGAGTAGTCATAAACATCTTATATATATATATTTAAAAAAAAACATATAATGAAACGGGGAAGTTGATATCCGTACCGTTTGTCAGGCCATTAAGCCACAGTTGTGAAATAGAATTCATTAAACAGAAAATAAAAATAGTACCAGGAACATTATATGCTTCTACATGCAGTATATTATGAGCTTATAAAAAGAGAGTGTAAATCATTATATGAAGGATATATGAAGCTTTTTATTTATTTTCATTCATTTCTCGGTGAAGCTTGGACATTTGTAAGATTCTTGAAAGTGTGTTAGCTTCGGAACTCAATGATTATTAATAGGAATACAAATATTGGCAATGTAAACTGAAACATAATCACTCTTAGATTTTAACACACACAAATGTACACACGCAATTATATGCATTCCCACACCGAAATATTAATGGAATATTGAACTCATATGGAAATTATGAGGAAAAGTAAAGTGACGCAAAGTATGGATAAGTGGTTTTTAGACTAATCACGCTACACAAGTAGAAACTATATATTACTAGAATTCACTCTTACCGTAGATTTAATACATTTTACTCGTGTCCACTTAAAGATAAAGCAAGTGCTGGCGATCACATTTAAGCCAAAGTTCATACAATGGGATGTAATTCCGGTAGGTAAGCACAAAGAAAGAATCTGTTATAGTATAATGAAATATTAAATTGAATACTGTTCTAATTTGCTTACTGCTGAAAACGTAAGCGCGAAACAATGTTAACAACACAATGTAGTTTCAATCTACGACTCATTGAATTATTTCTTCGTCATTTATTTTACTTTGCGTCAGTAATCCGGCCTATAAATCCATGAACATTACAAATCCGATGCAATGTACCTAAATCCCAAACGAAGTTAAAAGGATTTGTACCTAGTCGAAAATAATCTAAAATAATTTCTTTGCGCTATACAGAAAGTACTACGGATTGCATGTAACGAGAGTATGTTTCTGTACGTATATTTCATGTGTATATATGTGTACGTATTTTAACTCTAGCCGGCAACATGTACTGTAGTGAATTATACTCTTCAGAACTGTTTACGGAATTTAACGCGCCAGAGCTGAGACATTTTGAAAATAGGCCCAATGTAATCGGTAGAACTGTAACGACGTCTAATTTTATGACGACAATTCGTGTATAGTTCTGCATATTATATTGATTTTAGAACGATTGTGCTGACGAACCACATATAATTTTACGTAAGTAAAAGAGTTGATGGGGAAATCGGTACTAAATTGATTCTATATTTTTTTAAATATATTTTTCATTTTCTCCTGCCCGCCTAAGCACAGGTATTTTGGTGAATTTTTTCTGGAGAACATGATTTTTCTTTTATGGCTGGGTCGTTGATGACCTCTTTGTAGCATATCGGATGTCCACGTAGTGGTCATCCCTTCTTATACGCATGTAATACAATTTTTCTGAATTATCAGATTTTTTATATGCTAGACCACTAGTTTTACATTGAAATTAATATTCAATATATCACCCTCAGTATATAAATATATATATATGTATATATATATATATATATATATATATATATATATATATATATATATATATATATATATATATATATATATATATATATATATATATATATATATATATGTACATACATACATATATATATATACGTATATATAAATGCTTACGTATAAATATACATATATATATATACATATGTTTGTATATACATATATATGCATATGTATGTATATACATATATATATATATATATATACATACATTTTTATAAATATATATATATATATATATATATACATATAGGTATATATATAACGAACTAAATCCAAATAAAGCGTAAAAACTACTTTCCCTGATGACTGGGGCATCTTATGGAATGGATGTTAAGATTCACATGTAATATGCACGAATATATACCAGAAATTCTTATTTTATCTTATTTAAGCACGTATATATATTTACGTAGTCTGGCTCAATTGAACCTTTTCTATTGAATCTATCACTACTCCAGCGCCTCGGGTTCGACTTGAGCAGTTCTACACTAAGTTTTTGAAAGAAAATTATAATTATATATATGTATATTTCGCAAAGGCTAATATGAACACGTCTGTATAATACATATCTACTTGACAATCTTGTATGACATGATGATAATATATAATAGCATATGCCAAAGGAAGAGAATTTAAAACAAGTAAAAAAACTCATAAGCCAGCATAAAAAAATAATCAAGTAAATGAAGAAATATGCGATAAATGATAAATTCTGTTCTCAGCAAATATTTCAAAATTCATGGAATTCATAAGAATAAAAACGTGTAAAATATAATATATTGTACATAAGAAATATTTTAAAAAATAAATATGCTGAAGAAATAACAAGTTAAACAATAAGGATAACATGAAAGTCATTTCTCACTCTATTAAATCAAAACATCATAGCAGAATTTATAAATATTAACATATATCCTAAATTGTAATAATTGTAATAACACTGCTGAATATGCAATAACGTTCTGTCATAAATTTGATTTTAAATAAAACCGTAACAGATTATTCAAAGCGTAAGATTTACTTTTATGAAAATTACTTACCGCTTCATGATTTGAAAAAAAATTATAAATGCAATAAGCTTTACATTTTTTAGTCATGCACTTCTTTTCTAATCTAGGCACAAGTCTCGAAATTTTTGGGAAGGGGGCCAGTCGATTACATCGACCTCACTACGCTACAGGCAATTATTTTATCTCCCGCAAAAGGATGAAAGATAAAGTCGACTTCGGTGGAATGTGAACTCAGAACGTAAAGACGGACGAAATACCTCTAAACCTTTAGTCCGGTGTGCTAAAGGTTTTGCCAACTAGCCGCCTTACACACACACACACACACACACACACACACACACACACACACACACATATATATATATATATATATATATATATATATATGTATATGTATTTCTTTATTGCTCACAGGAGGCTAAACATAGAGGGGACAGACAAGGACAGAACACGGGTTTCAGTCGATAACATCGACACCAGTTTGTAGATGGTACCTATTTGATCGACCCCGAAAAGATGAAAGGCAAAGTGAAACTCGGCGCAGTTTGAACTCAGAACGTAACGGCAGACGAAATATGGCTAAGCATTTCGCCCGGCGTGCTATCGATTCTGCCAGCTCACCGCCTTCACAGACATATATATATATTTATTTCTTTATTGCCCACAGAGGGCTAAACATAGAAGGGACAAACAAGGAGACTCAACTGAGACTCCACTGCAATTTTACTCATACTGCTGTTTTGCAAGAGGCCCCCGATGTCCATCAGTAGAAATGGTATGGACGACTCGGTCGCAATGGTGGCAATCCTGGGTCCATTACTTTTAACGGTCTTGTGTGTGGATGCACATGGCTTAAGTTCGTTTGTAGCCATGATAACCGCTGCGTTATCGTTTGTGCGATACTGAAATAAATTTGCTGCGGTAGTATTTATTAAATAATATTTATCTCTCAGCAAATACAGCACTTTTTGTCGAACTCGCCATCGCGAAACTGTACACTATATATATATATATATATATATATATATATACATACATACATACATACATACATACATACATATATACATGTGTGTGTGTGTGGGTGTTTGCGTGTGTGTACTTCTAATTCTCTGAAAATTATGAATGTGACGGTTATTAGGTATTGTACTTAAAATCACTTTGGACTATATATTTATATATTTAATATCTCACTGAATGACTACTGACTGCATACGCGATAAGCTCATTATTAAGTTTTTTAGAGGATGAATCCATATAGAATGTGAGGAAACCATTACAATATTTACGATGTTTGAAAATTGAAGAGAGAGAATAAATAGATAGAAAGATATGCAAGGACTTTATTAAGTGTTACATTTTTACTTGTTGTTCCTATCATATATTTTATATTTCATTTTGCATTGTGTATCAAGTCTGACACTCATTTTTCCCTGAACAAATTATATGGAAAATATGCTAGTCCTAAACCTCCATAGTAATCGAAAATAGATAACTATTTAAGCCCACAAAGATCTATTTATGTATAGAATAATTGGAGTGTACTAGTAAAACACGTCTTTACTGTAATGTATAACCATGCGTGTAAAAAGAATACTTTATGGGAAAAAGAATGATTATTATTGACTACACATTTCAAACTGTAGTGGTTGAAAGGCAAGGGGGATCGATGTAATCAACTTAACCCCTCAAACCAATTATTATATAACTAAACAATTGATAATTCACAACCTTATGAAAAGATATGATACGAGATCTTGGATTGTTATATAACCACAGTTAGATTTATAACTGGAAAAATGTTTGATTATATATTAATATTTATTACTACAGCCCCCAAGTACTGTTCAGTTATTTTCTATCTCTGATTTAAACATTGACCGATGGTGGCTGTCCTACTTCATTCTCCCTTACTTTTCTACTTTCAATGAAGTCCACTCCTCTTTAGTTAGCTAACCATCATACTAATTAATGGCGACGGGGTGGAGACAAGTATGCACAGAAAGTTTCTCATTTATTACATTCAATTATTCAACATACTACTATCATTTCCCTTGTTTCCTTTCAAATATCTTCATATGTTCTGTTCTAATTTTCAGTAATTTGAAGTATGGAAGCAGTTTTTGTTTAGCAATTTTACAGTTTTTCAAATATATTATTTAATCTTATTCGAATATTTATTGTAAGCAGATATTACAGAGAAAATATTTGGTTTCCTCGATCCTTGATGCAAAGCGTGTGTTGAAACGTGTTTCAGTGTTCCTCAGGAGGGTCATTACCCTAATACTAAACACATACACCGGTTCAATTTTACTTCCATATTACTTAATTGTTAAGTGGTTAATTTACTGAATTTAATAATCGACTAATTGACTGATCGTTCGATTAGTCAATCAATCATATACGTAATGAAATTTCTTTCATCACCATTTGCGAGATAAAAGCCAAAAATAAATAAGTATATAATCTTATTTCCTTGAAGTGGAAAGTAATAATTGTAATCGTTCCACACAAGTCTGTCTTCATTGGATGATCTCCCCTGTCTTGACACCGTGGTACTTTAAGTTGGAAATCCTGTCCTTCTATAATAATATTAAGTCCTTAGCAATATAAAGGACGCAGTAACTTAGTAGAGAGCACGAAACAGACAGAGATCACATGCTAACAGAAATATATATGTGTAACTTTATGTAAATATATATGGGTTCTGTTTGTACATATGCACAAGAATAACTGCATATAAATTCTGTCAAAAGTGTTTCAACTCAATGTTTATATGCTAATGTTTACAGCATTAAAGGCGGCGAGCTGGAGGAATGGTTAGCACATTGGGCAACATAATTAACAGCACTTCGTCCGTCTTTACTTACTGATTTTAAATTCCACCGAGCCTGGCTTTACCTTGGATCTTTTTTAAAACGGGGGCCACATTTTTCATTAACGAAACACTTTGAAACTTGGAACACTGGTAGAATGTGTCATATACAACATCTTTTTCTCTTAGTCTTCTTAAAAAAAAAAGAAATCCCTAAGTTATTCCATGTTAAAGTTGTCGTATTTCTGTAATTTCAACCAATCACTGACGTCCATTCAGCCGATATACATTAAGTGCCGACTACATAAACAAACGATTCTGAAACAATTCTATCGGTGATAGGGTTAGGGTTAGGGTAAAACAGCAAATTTAAAAAGAAAAAAGCAAAACGAAGCTATGGAAATTAAATACGCTTTACACCGCTTAATCAGCCAAAGGAGTAAATATAAACAACTGAATACTTGTCAGTGATTGGTGGAAATTATCGAAATAAGACAATTTTTTACATGAAATAAATTCGAATACAAAAATATTTTTCTGTTCTATAACACAAAATAGATAAGTATACGAAGTTTGAAAGTTTTTCGGTACCAAAAACACTACGTAAAACATTAATGAAAAATGTGGCCCCCGTTTTAAAAAAGATCCTTTACCTTTCGTCATATCGGTGTTGATAAACTGAGTGTAATTAGCTTAAGGCATCTGCGAAATTTTTGCGCTTGTGCCACTATTTGAAATCAGTATGTATAGCATTTATATTGCTTCGAGAATTCGAAATGAATTCAAAGGGTTGCTTTCGTACATTGGTAGAACGTCTATCATGTCTACACGTCATATGAGTTTGTGTCCCATGAAATACTTCCTTTTCTATCGAAGAGGAGTTTTTATCCCAAAATTTCCATGGTGCTATTTGTGTGCGCACGCGTTCGTATCTATTTACAATTACATTACTGATTAAAAGTAAAACTGGCAAGCAGAGAGAGACATAAATTGACTGTGAGTACAAAATAGAGACACAGAGAGCATTGACGGAAGAAGGGTTACGAATATGATTAAAAACAAAGAAAATATAATCATCTTGTCTGAATATAACAAATATTTAAGAGAATAATAAGAATCCAACGAGTTGCGTTGGCGACTTTTCAATTAGTCGTTGGTTTTGTAAGACATTATCAATAATAATGACTCTAGCGCTATTTATGTGTCTCTCTATCCAATAATTCTCTTCCATGGTAATAATCTGCAAGATGAAAGATTGTTAGTCCATTAAGCAAAATCAAGAAATCTCGAGTTATAAGTCTTCCTTCTATTTCTCTTTCATATGTGTAACAATTTGCAGTCATTTTATTGAAGCTATAATAGAATTCTGTGAAAAAAAATTGTTACTGATTTGGTTTTTGAAAAAACATAATTATTGGTTTTAAATAAAATAAAGTGGAATAACAACAACATCAACAACAACAATAAAAAATAATGTAGCAGCAATAATTTTTACTTCTTTCTTCCATTAGACTGCGGCCATGCTGTGGTACCGTCTTGAGTTTTAGTCGAACGAATTGGACCCAAGTGTTATTTTTTTAAGTAGCGTACGTATTCTTACGATTGGTTTTGTCGAATTGCTAAGTTACAAAGGCGTAGATAAGCTTAAACTGATTGTCAAACGTTGGGAGGACAGCCACAGAACACAAAGAATAAACTTGCACGTAGAAACACCTCCCTCACACATACGATAGGCTTCCGCATCAAACAAATTCACTCTCTGGTCTCTTGTCGATTAACAGAGCAAATGGTTAATTTTTCTTCTACTGTCTCAAACCCTGTTTTGCATTTCTTAATAATAAACTGAAGGGAATTAAACATAACAGAAATACTAAAAAAAGATAAGTCTCCTTGGAAAATTTCTCTCTTGATATTAACTTACCCTAAGGCTCTATCACTCTAGGAAAGATCTACTTTCCATTTCTTCATGCTATATCTAATTAACTCACTTATGTTGTTTGCAATACTGAATATTCTAAAACATTCATTTATCCATGAGTGTGGTACGATACCATACGCTTTCCTATGATCTATCCATGCTATTGTTATTTTTTTCTTTCTCGATTTCACTTCTTTTAGAGCAGCTTTGTCAATGCATTATTGGTCATGCATTCCTTTAGCCATCTTCCTGCAGCCTTTCTTTGCTTCTGACTGTCAGGGTGCTTATAAATACGTTTTTTCTCTTATCAGCTTTGATACGAACAGTTAGCATGTCATTGGTCAATAATTACTATTTAAATTGTTTGATTTTGTCTTTCATAATGTGTTTTATTCTCCCTCTAGTCGCTCAATGAAGCAAGCTCCTCCATTCAGACAACCCTGAAGTTGTTCCCTTAGTCTCCTATGTAAGCTACTACATTTCTTTAACTAATACTCTTGAACTAAATCTCATCTTGGGCCCTTCCAACTCGGCATTCTCCCTAACGTTTTACTCTTTAGTGAACTAGATAGTTATATAAATGGCTGTTTCCCAGTAACTGGTTTTTTTCCTGTCTTTCTTTATCCACGCTCCACCTCCTCTATAATTCACTCGCTTATCCGAAATATCACTCCCGAACCTTCTAGTTTCTTCTGCATTAGGCTTCTAGTCATGAGTAGTTTCATCTATATTATTTTTTCAGCGACAAAATATTCTCCGGTCAGTCTCAATCATATGCAATAATGCAATATTAGCAGTGTCACTCATGGATTCTGATTGGAAATGTTAACATGTTCATGATTTGTCGTGGTTTAAACGATGGGCTACAGCAAATATTCTGTTTAATACGACAGATTTGATTATCAGTTGCATGACCATAACAACTTGAGCATGTCACTGTGTGGCTGATGACACGTGCATCTCTGATCAAGAGCAGGAGTAGTGAGGGAGCATCATAACCAGATGTTGAGAGGGATCTCTTAAGGTGCGAATAATACACCACGGGAAACATGAGTGTTTCTTTCATCATCCTTTTATAAACCTTCTTCGGCGGCCTTTTGAGCGAGATGGGATACACTACCTGAAGAAAATTGTAACTGCTCCCACATGCAAGGTCATGAGCTGTTTAACTTAATACGAAGTCGCCACGTCGCGCAAATATGGTTGTGGTACTTGTCAGACAGGTACTCAAGATGGGTGTATTGAGATACGTATATTTGTACCCCAGTTTCATTTTAATGATATGCGCTGCTCGCTCAACAATTATAATAATCGTTTCTACAATAGGTACAAGGCCTGAAATGTGGCGGAAAGTCTAATGGACGACATCGACCCAGGTGATTGACAGGTAATTATTTATTTTATTGATCACTCAGGGATGTGAAGGAAAGTCGAAAGAAAAACATTAAAAAAACAAAACGTTCGTCGTCAGTAAAAAAAAAACAATCAAACAAACTAACAACATGGCACAGGCTCCATATGAGACTTGTGAAAGTTTCGAAAAGCTTGGTTACCGAACAATATTTCTCGAAGTAAGCGGCATGACACATATTTAGCTAGATTACATTACAACCATTCGGATATTTGAGACTAGGATATAGTCGTGATCTATGTAAAATATATGTAAAAGAAATGCGGTTCCCCATGACTTCAAATATATTTGTTTGTATAGATATATATGCATAGTACATATATATATATGTATATATATGCATGTGTGTATGCGTATATATATATATATATATATATATATATATATATATATATATATATATATATATATACTTCATTTAAAAGCAGCAGAAATATAACAAAAAAACCGTTACTCTGAGTTTCACGTTCCCGTTCATCGGACAACAAAACTGTCCGATGAACGGGAACGTGAAACTCAGAGTAACGGTTTTTTTGTTATATTTCTGCTGCTTTTAAATAAAGCATATTACTCTACCTCTGGTATTTGAGTACTCTTTTTTCCACCTTGTTGCACAGTTCATGTGCTTACTCCGGTATATATATATATACATACATATATATATATAGATATACATACATATATATATATATATATATATATATATATATATATATATATATATATATATATATATATATATATATATATATATATATATATATATATATATATATATATATATATATATGCATATATACACATATATATACATGAATGTGTGTGTGTGTGTATGTGTGTGTGTGTGTGTGTGTGTGTGTGTGTGTGTGTGTCTGTGTGTGTCTGTGTGTGTCCATATCCGCGTCCATATCCGCGTGCACGCGAGCCTGTTTTCTATGCTCGCATAGATAGAAACATTACGATGGTGGTGTTGGTGATGCTGATGCAGATGAGGACTATGATGATGACCACGTTTATCATCGTGAACAACGTTGTTATCATGATCATCAATGTTGTCATAAAATGTTCCATGTAGAACACTAAATAGATACAGAGAAAAACTTAAAAGCAGTGGCAGAAAGAAATTACTAAAAAACAAACGACATATGGAATGATTTATGTGATATATGAATTAATGAACTGTCGAGACAATTTACACGCATGTCAGCATTTTATAAACTAAACTAATTGATATCTCAGGCAAAAATGACTCACATCTATTAATAAAATACATAAAGATGAGGATAAATATTTTTTATAAGTTTCTAATAAAGTATCGTAGTTGAAATCGCATTTCGCCACTAGAATTTCCATGGATATAAATTATATATAGACATACATACATATATACGCATATTGACAATTGTCAAGTCCCTTAACCACTTTGGAGTCGTTCGGACACTGCAACCATGTAGCGTATTTAGGGCGCGGAACCCTGGGGCGGTACATCCCTCGCCAGATTAAAGTCATTTCTACAGATGAGTGGACTGGAGCAACATGAAATGGAAGTGTTTTTGCTTAAGGACACAACGGATCTCCCGGTTTAGGGATCGAAACCACAATCTTACGATTGTGAGTCCAACACCCTAGCCAATAAGCCACACACCTCTACATATACGTACATACATGCATTGATACATACATACATGCATACATACATACATACATACATACATACATACATACATACAACAAATTGGTACAAAAACAAGAAATATTCACGGAGAAAGAGCAAAAGAAGCTGACATGGATTCTCCAAATCCAATCTGTTACTAGCACAGTGGAGATGGGTAAGACATTCCAAAGAATCTTCATCTGAGATCCTTATGTGAATAGATGCACACATGGAGGTGTGTGTAGTAACAGCACAATCAACACGCCAACTCAACCGTATATTTACAGACACCTGGAGCCCTCTTAACTCAACATATCTCTCCTTATATATATATATAATATTTATTTCAAAGAGAGAGAAAAGGAGAGAGTGAGGGAGGGAGAGAGAGGGAGAGGTATTTTTCTTTCCTATACGCCTAACAATGTTGTTCCTGCATGTTGCATTACTTTCTAGCATCCAGCTGCGTTCCATATATATTGCATACAGTAATCTCTTGACTATCGCAAGTGTTACGTTCCCCGCGATAGGTAAACCGCAATAGGTGAACCGCAATAGGTGACCCTCGATATGGCGAGGGATTAAAACGTATTTTGAATATTATATATCGCTAGAATTATTGGTCTGAAAATATGTACGCTCTTAATAATATGTCCTCTACTAATGTTTAAACAATCACAATAATTGGTAAAAACGAATACTGTTTTACTACATTCTTTATAATAACCTTGTAACTACATTGGCATCATTCTCCAATACCTTGTTTGCTATGTAGGTATGCACCAGAGATAGCAGCTTTAATAGCACGTCCTCCCTTCAGGAAGATTACGACTGTGCATATTTTTGGAGTTTAATACCTGGAGAATTAACAAAAGCTCTCAATAGTTCGGATACGATACATTCATTTAAGATTTACTGATTTCATTTATAGGACTGTGACTGTAATGAGACACTACCATCAAATGTTTAGTCGAAGAAATCAGCCCAGTATTTCATAATGCTTTAAGTTTTTTAATTACTCTGTCGCTCATTGCTAGGTTACTAGCACATGGTGACAAATCATAGACAAACGAACGTTCCTTATCAGGCAATAGCGTTGGTGGAGGCAACAGGCTGTACGACAGGCTACCACACTGTTTCTGCCTACACAATTCCCTCACTAGGCATTGGCCTGCCCAAGTCTACAGAAGACATCACTTTCAAGAGGTGACGCGCCTGAGACCGAACGTCAAAACACATGGACGGATGTGTCGACTTACTCTCCATTTTACGACCTGTAACTCATGTAGTTAACGTACCGTTTACATTAGGTATTTCTTTAATGTAAAATTTCCTAGTTTATAATGTTATCCATTTCTCAGTTCATGTATGCTAAACGCACATTGTGTACTGAAAAATTTGTGGCGTGTTTTAATTTCTTTCACGTATTACATTTGTATCAGCATATTTTCCTTAGATTAATTCATTCTGATTTATAATTGAAAGTGGATATAGTTTCTCTGATATAATATGACTATATGTGATATTTATTTGTATTTAGTTTCGTGTCATTAGGAATACTAATCAAATTTGCATATATTTGCTTTCACATTTACAGTTAATTGCGTATGTTATGTTATGCTTGCTTCATTTATCCCTAAGTATACGTACATGTGTATCGCGATCCTGCCTCATTGATTTTTAGATGCTTAATTTGTTGTGAACTGGTGATCTCACCTTTCTAATTTCCATTTACAGAGTTGTTTCTGGTGTTTTCGTCAATTTCTTACAACTATGTATAGTGATTTGTGACTGTTTAGTGCAGAACTACACATTATATGACATCCTCTATCTGCTAAGGCGATCCGTATAAAATTGAAACTTTATTGGTAAACATTGTAAGGTAAAATATATTCGCTTGAGTTTTCAGTATGATGGCTGAATCGCTTGAGCATGGCACAAAATGCGCTGAAATATTTCTTTACTTTACCAGGCTCAATTCCAGCCGAGAGAGATTAACTGTCACATTAAAAACAAGTATGCGGAGATAACAGATAAGGATATGAACCCAGAACTACTGGGACCATGTGGATTCCATAATCGAAACAGATCATGCATGGATGGTGATCCACCAAAATGCACAAAATCATTTCCCAAATAATGCAGAAGTACCATAGTTTTGAGTGATAACGCGTATCCAGAATACAGACGTCGATCATCGACTTCTGGAAGCAGGACACACATTATAAGAACAACTCAGACATTTAATGAAGTAGATAATAGCTTCATAGTGCCACATAACCCATTCCTATCTCTCCGATACAACTATCATCTCAATTTTGAGGGTGTTCGCACTGTACTGGTGCTGAAATATTTTTTCAAGTAGCCCAGTAAAGGGCCTGATAGGCTCAGTGTTCAAATCCGATTAACGTATGTTGGGAGTAGCATTTTGATTAGGGCGCGCTTATAAACGTAGCAATCATTGATGATAATAAACAATATCCATATTAATTTATCTTGGTTTCCCCGTGTTGTTGACTGTATTAAACAATGCTGTATTAATCATTCTTATGACTGTTGAAATCGTTTAATTACTAAATGTCTAATGGACTAACTTTCTTACGTTGTTATAGAATCAAAAACACTTTCTTTCAACGTATAGACTTGGTCAAAGGTTTATCACCATGATAATGTTATTATTTGTTTCACCCATCATCTCCATATATTTTGCATTTATTTTATTTTGATTCATTCGATACATTATTTGGAGCCTGATAGGATGGTTATGCCACAACACAACAAGCAAGACTCATTCAATTTTAGTTCTAACTATTGTTTCTCAGTCTGCGCAGCTTTTGACGAGAAAGTATTTCACGGAGATGGAAACTAACTAGAAACTATTTGGTCGGTAGTCCGTCACCATCTGAGCAGATATCACCAAATGGTGAATTCAGCGTCACGTAGCACCGGCTTATCTCCCTTATTCCTAATCTCATTTCATATTCTTCCTGGATTTTCTCAGTTTTTGATGTTTATTTTCGAAAGTTAAAACTTTAATAATGAACGCATTCGTAAACAATTTTTACGGCTTCTCTAGTTCAGTGAACTCTTTCCTACACATGTTTGACTAACAATTCCCCGAATTGTATACAAAAGTTCAAAAGCAATTCAGCTTGTTTAGATTAGGATAAATTCATGTAGTATGAATATAGAGAGTAATATTCAAAGAAAACGCATAGATGATAATTAAGATTGCGTTACAATGAATATGTCACGAAATGAATAAACCGGTTGTTTTTATCTTGACATCCATTAATTGAGATGAAGTATTACCGTGTAGTATATGGGAACACATGGAGTGAAAGTATTTAATCTTGTGATTGATATTTTTGTTTATAGTTGTATACAGTTTGATTAATTAAATACTATCTCATTATGCACTTGTCAAAATTGTTAGAACAGGATTATAATTAATAATGGTGATTGCTACCCGCAAAACAGATATCATGAGTATTTCCATCAACATTATCTTGTTAATTACACTCTTCCATCATGGGGTTTCCGATCATAGTGGGCAATTATTTGAAAAGTTTTATACGGATTTTATACGGGAATCAAATATAGGAGTGTCTTAAATCTGTACATCGTTGATTTATTTTCCCTCTCCAAAATATTAGACATCTTTACGTTGACGCTAAAGATTAATCCCTCGATGTTCATTGTAAAATTCAGTCATCAATAGGTATTTCATCTTTATATATAAATATTTAAATATTCATATCTTTCTGAAACGAAAGCAACAGTTTTCTTTTATATAATCACAGTTTCACGAATATTGCGTGTATATATATATATATATATATGTACATACAGACACACATGCACACACACACATACAGACATGTACACGCGCGCATGAACACACACATTCATACACGTGGAGTTGAAAAGGGATTAAGAATCCATACCAATCAATGGTGATAGGTAAAATGTATATAGCTTACACCATAGATTGGGAACTTCTTGCTGTGTGAATTACCACTGTGTCAATTGATAGTGCGGTCTCTCTCTCTCTCTCTCTCTCTCTCTCTTAATCGTTCTTTTCGAAGTCTCGTGTCCTTCAATGTATGCCAACTATGTACTAACTGTTTCTTGTTTCCTTCAACAATCTACTTATGTAACCGCTATCACACTTCTTTCTGTTCATAAATACCGCCATTAACTATTCTCTGTCAATTATCACTGTATCACCTGCATGTAGCCAAGTGTATTATGTCAATCGTTTATTTTCTCCGTAAACAGAGATCTTCAATATATTCTCTACCTTTAGATAAATGTTGTTTTCTTCATCAGAAGGAAGTCTTATATTCACGCCTGGAAGCATAATTTTGAAATATGATACTAACAAAGAAGTATTAAAAGAGACACTTTCAGTGTTCATCCTTCCATTTTATCGTTATATTTCAATTGAAACGGTGCAAGTGAGTATGGCATGGATAGAATAGAAGCTCTTTGGTTTCATTGTATTAACTTTAGTCCCATTTCCAGAGTCGTTTGATATGTAGAATGATATTCCGCTATGGCTTTATCTGCACAGTTTGAAGTGGAGACAGAATAATACGTCTTTATAGCAAATGAATAGCAAAGTAGTTGCGATGTCCACATTTATGTCTATGGCAAGAGGTTTTATGTGTTGTATGACATTGTCAGCAATCGCGTTTGTACTATTAGTTTGCCGTTAGCACATACCATGAAATATTGTAAGAAAATCTTCGATCATAATATCATCGTAGAACTAACGACGCTCAGCATAGTTGTCGTGGGAACAAAGCAAAGTCCTGCATGAACAATCGTATTTGTTGAAGAATTAAATGCTTGGCTTTAATGTCTACAGCAATTGGAATATTCTCATTAATTAAGTGCAATCTTTTTTTTTTATGGAGATATCATTTTTTATTTTCCAGTTAACACTGCTACTTCAGAAACCATTTATTGTTTCTGTTTGAATGACGCTCATATACACAGTTGCATTATCCAAGATTTTGAACTATTGATATGATTTTTCAGGTGAAAGATTCGGTGCATTCTCTCCCTATGTAAAAGATGGTCACGTCTATTTTAATTTCAGCACACATTCTGTTTTTCTTTACTTGAAAATATTATCTTCTGGAAAAGCTTTCCAATGGAACGATAATTAAATTGCGTCGAACCAAAACAATTGAATAGACTTAACCAGAGCTCACAACGCTCAGAATATGTTGCGTTCGAATATATAATGACAATGTGAACATATACAAAACACACCAAAAATATTTGATATTTCATACCTAATGTTTGAGGATTTCTAAGGCTTCTGAACAGATTACCTACTTACAGTAATATTTGTCAGGTTATAATCTCTGATAGTATTTGTAAAATTATCTGTTCTTAGGTGTTTGAATAATTTTCATTTTTGTTTTTTGTTTTCATTCATCTTCATGAACACAGAATTGTGTCACTACTCACAAAGAGTTATGATTATATTGTTATTCTAAAAACGAAAGAAACGAATATTTTGATTTGTAACAGGTGTCATACATATTGTGAACATCGTTTGATTTAATTAAAATGTGAAAAATCCTTACAATCTGCAATAAAGAATCATAACCCTTCTTTACTTTATTCATTTAAAAAATTCCGTATGTTTCATTTCTTTTTAGTTTTACGCCTCTGTTTTATTCTCTCGACGAAAACCTTCAGTTTCGTAGTATGTGTAGAGAAACCACGATAATTTACAACTTTTTGAATGTAATGATGGCTTCTTTCATTTTTTGTTTGTCATCATTACCAACTAAAACAGTAAAACTTATTTATTTGCTTGTTTTGTTAATTACATAGCTTGACACTTTGATAAAATTCTTACTAAATATATTCATATATATATGTGTGTGTGCGTGTGTGTGTGTGTGTTTGTGTAATTGACATTAACTTATGCTCATGAACGCGTACACATGATTACTCACATAGCAACACACATACACGTATATACATGTATGCGCGTGTACAGTGACGGGGGTGGAGTTTGCATATACACATATATTCATGTTTTTGATTCACGCTGATAACTTAGATATGTACATGTTTGGTATGTATGTATATATTTGTGTATGCATATATATATATATATATATATATATATATATATATATATACATATATATATATATATATATATATATATATATATATATATATATATATATATATATATATATATATATATATATATATATATATATATATATATATATATATATATATATATATATATATATATATATATATATATATATATATATGTATATGTATATATATGACATTTTGTCACAAGATTCACAGCATTGGTCTGCTTCTAATTTGGCATTACTTTTTATTTTTTCGTGTTTTGAGTTTTGCTGCGATATCTTAGTAAGTAATCTTGACACTTATTCAGTTGTTTTCATTTTCGTGTCAAACACGTATTCATGCACCATTCCCCTTTGACTATTTGCACTCATTGATACCTGTGATTTAGTTATAGTTTTATTTTTTATTCAGTTAGCTATTAGGTGCTGTATTGTTTCAATCTGCAACTTTGATATTAATTATTGGTTATGCTAATTGAATTATTTCTGTTTTGATTCCTATGATATTAAAAAAAAAAGTACTTTCGTTGTTTCACAGATTAATGTAAATACAGTGCTTATATGTTCAATAGCCCTGTATTATATGCGTGCTCACCGCTGTGATTACTACTGCCTCTATACTATCCGTTTCACGATATCTCTACGACTTTTAAATTAATGAATAATTGCTACCACGTTGTTGTCACCGTATTTACAGCTTCACTAGAGTTATCTGTTTCTGTATTGCGTATATATTGTAATCGTTTTGTTCCACATAAGTGTTCCTTTAAAAATATTCCACATGCAACACACACACACACACACACACACACACACACACACACACACACACGTGTATGTGTGTCTGTGTGTGTGTATTGAAGTACAAAAGAAACGTCACACTGTAAGAGATCATTTGTTACATACACGAATTTGAGACTATATGAGTTTTTTTTATCACACCAGGAAAATATGACTAACCCATAACACCACTCTCATTTGAAACCACAAGGATTGCATGTAGCGTTCGAACTCGCTCTCTTGTCGTGAACATGGTAATGCTCACGAACGCATCTTTATGAAAAGCCTGATGCATTTGCAAAACGTTGACTTATTGGGTACAAAATGCACCCCAAATTACCAGCTTACCAGGCGTTCCCTTCAAATGAGGCTACTTGAGATGTGGGGCTCGAGTAGCCGTCATTCCCCCAAACATGGTTTATATTTCTTCCATTTTTTTGTCGTTGGTTTTCCCCCAGCTTTTGTTTGTCTGTCCTTGTGCCGTACCCTCTGTGTTGGACCTTTATGGCTAGAATAAAATCAATTCGTTTCCCGAAAGCAGCATGCATGCCAAGACTGACAAGAAATCAGAGGGAGGGAGCGAGCCATCGGACCTCTCCATGCTGGTCAGCGTCCATGGATCATTGCTAATGACTTGAACTGCAGTGTTCGGACAACTGAGAGGCTGAGGGAACCATAGAATGCCACAAACGGCAAGGACGATCGTCCACACAGTGGCCGACTGAAGATTACAACGGCATGTCAAGATCGCCACCTGCGATTCTGGAAGACGACGTAATCACCTTGGAAGATCATAAGGACTCACTACAGACCCAGTTGGGCTGAAAGAGTTCGCCGCTGGCTGAGATCTTTCAATTTGTCTTTTCGACGTCCGGCTACGGGCCCCATCCTCACAGATCGTCATCGACGAGCACGTTTGTAGTGGGCTGAAAAACGTAATAACTGGCGATATCAGCAATGGTCACACGAAATATTGAGTTAATGTATTTGGATCCAAAACACTCCGGCATCATGTGACACCATGTGACATCAAATATGTTTCAGGAAATGACGTTTTATAATTAGGATAGAACGGTTTATTAATTATCACTCTTCACTCAATGCTATGGCAGTCTGTTAATAAACCGCTCTCTCTTCAGTAAGTGTGCTATGTTTCTTTCGTGGTTCAGTTTAAACATATATTAATATATTAAAAATAATTACGTTCTATCAGAAATCAGAGTAGTGAGTATGAAGTGTTATGAACTTATCTATGGACGCATTATATCAAATTAAGAAGAATGGTATATTCTTTTTCGAAATAAGTATTCTCTTGCATTATTAATCCCTTACCAAAAATTCAAAGTGTTTTCAGTCACATTCATTTGGTTTTCCTTTGAAAATATTAAACAGAGGTATCAATTAAATATACTGCATCGCTGACAGTTATATAAATCAAAATTGATAAAATTTTAATTATATAGTTTTCAATGATACGGTATGCTAAGTATTTTGGAGAGTAACCAAGTTTATATCATTGCAGCTTTGCTTTGCATTACCATTCCAATGAGTGCTATATCCAATGAAAGTAATATTAATCCATAATTCTTCTAAGCATTACTAATTGTTGTTCCACAGACAGACACACTTACACGCACACACATACAAATGTATTTAGGCTTGTGTGTATCCTTTATTTCCATTGTGTTACCTTTCTATTTGGTTAAATTAAACTGTAGTAATTAATTCCTCTTTGCAGGTTAGTTTTATTTTCAATTCATTCATTCTTAGAATTTATCCAATCATATATCGTCTAAATTCATTTTTTAAATTATGATACGATGATTAATAAATACATATTCAAAACAGTATTCTAACTTTCATTACCCTATAACACACATGATATTTAATCGATTAGAGATATATTTAGCATATATGTATTGCCGTTAAGGACTTCGGATATTCACAATATATTGCTACTATCTGATTGCTACATATATATTTTTTATGCATACATTGTACTCTAGTATTTTGGTTTACATAACTTGTGAGCTTGTTTCTCTTTCAAATGCTAGAAAGAAACCTCTAGCAGGTTTTTGGACATGTTCGAAAAATGATTTTTCCTTTAAATATAGAGTATAGTTCGAAATGTTGGCTATGTTAAGAAGCACAAGATAAATGATGTTAAAATGCATTATTGAACTTTGAGGGCTTAACAAAATTTAACGGCTTAACAGCGATAACAAAAGAGGGCACACACCCTTTTTCAGTTATTTTATAATTGTTTGCTCCAAATATACAATACTGGTGCGTATTATATTGATTAATAACTCATTAAATAGCAGAAACGACCCGTCGTTTCAGTGTTAGGAACAATAAACACTTAAGACGCTAACATCGGCTGCATCTTCATGTGTATTCTGCTGACATCGTATGTATCTTCATGTGTTTGCACACAAAAATCAGTTACGAAAAATGTGTTTTAAAGCCATTCTCATTGAGGAACATGACGAAAATAATCGTCTAGATTCTCTTATAAAAAGTGAGCGAATCTCTTGTAAATCCAGGCTTTGTACATGTCCACAAATATTCGATATTACTCATGCATTGAGTAAGTCATACTCGCTTCTCCCCCTTGTCTTCATCTCTGTTTATCTTTGTTGCCCCTCAACGGCATCATCTCACCTTACTGTTCTTCATTTGACATTGTTGGCACTCCGTCGCTTACGACGTTGAGGGTTCTAGTTGATCCGATCAACGGAACAGCCTGCTCGTGAAATTAACATGCAAGTGGCTGAGCACTCCACAGACACGTGTAGCCTTAGCATAGTTCTCGGGGATATTCAGCGTGACACAGTGTAACAAGTCTGACCCTTTGAATTACAGGCACAGCACAAACAGGAAGTAAGAGTGAGAGAAAGTTGTGGTGGAAGAGCACAGCAGGGTTCGCCACCATCCGCTGCCGGAGCCTCTTGGAGCTTTAGGTGTTTTCGCTCAATAAACACTCATAACGCCCGGTCTGGGAATCGAAGCCGTGATCCTCTGACCGCGAGTCCGCTGCCCTAACCACTGGGACATTGCGCCTCCTACATTCATTTGAAATTGGCATATACAAAAGCTGGGTTGATAATTACCATTTGAATATGTATACCTATAATATATATGTATATATATATATATATATATATATATATATATACAAAACGTAAATGGAGAGTGAGCTTATTAGATATTTATATTGGAGTATAATACATCAAGTTTGGATCAGCTATATTAATGTGTTAACGCATTTAGAATGGTATCATGAGCGGAAAATATATTTCTCGGAAAAGTCTCCGAAGAACAGAATACCAAAATCATATGAAAGTTTAAATATATTGGTTTCAAATTTTGGCATGAAGCCTGCAGATTTTGGGGGTGGGGTTAAGTCGATTACACGACCCCAGTGCACAACTCGTACTTCTTTTTTTATCAAACCAGAGAGATTGTAAGGCAGAGTTGACCTCCGAGGAATTCGAATCCAGATGGCTAAGATGGACGAGATGCTTCTAAGCATTTTGACCAGCTCACCGCCTTTATCACTTAGGAATATTAAAAATGTCTATCTGACCGTTAGAGAATAATGCATTTTAGGAGATCTAATCCATAAATGATGGAACGCCTCGCTCAGTGATACATGGGTTAACATTACCATTTCTCAACTTGACATGCATGAGACTCTCCCGAGATATATAACAATGTTGTGTCAATATCTCGTGAGATAACATAAAATGAAATTAATAATATTATTTGTATTTGGGATGCACGTGGTATCGTGGTTAGCTTGTTGGACTCATGATAATAAGATTGTTGTTTCGATTCCTGAACAGGGTGACGAGCTGTGTTCCTGAGCAAAACACTTGATTTCACGTTGCCCCAGTCTACTCAGCTAGCAAAAATGAGTAAACCTGCAACGGACTCGCGTCCCATCCAGGTAGGGTGTGTATGCACCATGGGGACCGAGAAACCGACCTTGTGAGTCTATATGTCTCGGGAAGCATCTTTAATTTTTTTTTTACTATAACATATAATGAAATCAACTAAGAATCACGGGCTGGTGAAGATAACAGTTGTGTGTGAATGCGACTCAGAAATTGGAGAATGTGCAACAGGTATTAAAATGCGTGATAGGCATAACATAAGAGTAGGAAAGTCACATTAAATAGGAGTTTGAAAGACAAAACCTACTAGCAGCAATTTCAATATATTTCATAGAATTTGGCATCATGAGGACGATCAGCCTATGAGAAATGCAAAGGTAGCCAAAGAGTGCTGTGGATCTCAACAACAATTAATGTATTATCGAATTTATAAAGGTTACCAATATAATCAATAGATCATATACTTATTAACGAACATCAATATGAATGAATAATATAAAGTGGTTTTAAGACGATGATATAATGAAATAATAGAGTAAAATGAGCTGATAAAAATGAGATAATATTATATTACATTAATGTAATTTCTTCATTATCAGGATATTTGACGTTTCGATTATATATATATATATATATATATATATATATATATATATATATATATATATATATATATGAGTATATATATATATATATATATATATATATATATATATATATATATATATATATATATATGTATACACACGTAGGTATATACGTGTTTGCGTGTGTGCCTGTGTGTAGTAGTGTAGTATGAAGTTCACTCTCCAGTGTAAATCTCGATCAGAAATTCGAAGTAGGCACATCTATATTGGATACCTGACTTCATCATACAGTGGAAATGGCCCCGCTACTGTATATACATCAGTAATACCATAGCACTCGTAGATGTTTTATAAATAGATGTTAGAAAATGGAATGAATGACATTCTTTCTTTAAATACACTACAAGCGTGTTGTATATGTTATGCAACACTTTTTCTAAAACCCATCACGCTGCAGTGTCGTCTAGAAAACATCACCAGTTAAGCGGTGCGACGCGGAGCCCATTAAAAGCAAACACCCACTCCCATGCGCACACGTATATATATATATATATATATATATATATATATATATATATATATATATATATATATATATATATATATATATATATATATATATATATATATTAGAAATGCAGAGACGCCTATAATAGGACATCTACTCGCTAGAAATAGCAGCAAAAATACTACATACCACAAAAGTTAGGGATAATTTCGAAAGAAATGAAAAATAAAAACTTTTACCAATCTATATTCTGTGCCATGGTTTCAAGTCAATTTTAGTAAGATAAAGATTATATCTTACAAGGTCAGACTATCGTCAGCAGAATTGACCAGACAACATATGAAGCACGAATCAGTACGCAGCATGGTTCGTGTTTTTTATGTCTAATTTTTCAAAATATACTGCGTATTTACGGTTTACCTAATCGGCACAAATACAAAAATGCAAAATGCCGAAATTCCTACAGAAAATCATCCAAAAAGAATGTTATCATTATTAATAAATTATAGGGTGGCAAAGAAAATTTTAGAAATTTTATTTACCACCAGTGGTCTAGCGAGAGTAAAAACAGTCAATAGACTATGTATTATTCATTAGAAATGCAGAGACGCCTATAATAGGACATCTACTCGCTAGAAATAGCAGCAAAAATACTACATACCACAAAAGTTAGGGATAATTTCGAAAGGAAATGAAAAATAAAAACTTTTACCAATCTATATTCTGTATATTTTGAAAAATTAGACATAAAAAACACGAACCATGCTGCGTACTGATTCGTGCTTCATATGTTGTCTGGTCAATTCTGCTGACGATAGTCTGACCTTGTAAGATATAATCTTTATCTTACTAAAATTGACTTGAAACCATGGCACAGAATATAGATTGGTAAAAGTTTTTATTTTTCATTTCCTTTCGAAATTATCCCTAACTTTTGTGGTATGTAGTATTTTTGCTGCTATTTCTAGCGAGTAGATGTCCTATTATAGGCGTCTCTGCATTTCTAATGAATAATACATAGTCTATTGACTGTTTTTACTCTCGCTAGACCACTGGTGGTAAATAAAATTTCTAAAATTTTCTTTGCCACCCTATAATTTATTAATAATGATAAAATTCTTTTTGGATGATTTTCTGTAGGAATTTCGGCATTTTGCATTTTTGTATTTGCTGCCGATTAGGTAAACCGTAAATACGCGGTATATTTTGAAAAATTAGACATAAAAAACACGAACCATGCTGCGTACTGATTCGTGCTTCATATGTTGTCTGGTCAATTCTGCTGACGATAGTCTGACCTTGTAAGATATAATCTTTATCTTACTAAAATTGACTTGAAACCATGGTACAGAATATAGATTGGTAAAAGTTTTTATTTTTCATTTCCTTTCGAAATTATCCCTAACGTTTGTGGTATGTAGTATTTTTGCTGCTATTTCTAGCGAGTAGATGTCCTATTATAGGCGTCTCTGCATTTCTAATGAATAATACATAGTCTATTGACTGTTTTTACTCTCGCTAGACCACTGGTGGTAAATATAATTTCTAAAATTTTCTTTGCCACCCTATAATTTATTAATAATGATAAAATTATATATATATGTATATATTTATGTATGTGTATGTGTGTGTGTTTGTTTGTGAGTAGGTGTATATATATATACATTCATACATACATACGGACATACATACATGCATACATACATACATACATACATACATACATAGACTCACCCTACGTGTAATCTGTGAAAGCGAAAGAACTATCACTGGTCAGTTGGAATTCTCGTTGATCGTACTTCCCATTGCTATAAATCGGCGACAAACATGCGCAATCGCGCTTGTTCTGAACGACACAATCACCGTCTTCTCACGCAGACACATATGACTATGTGTATATGAATCTAAAATTCTAAAAGATGGTTAGATTCAGGATCCAATGGAAAATGTCCTAATCGAAATAATAAAGATAGCAATCTAATGCATGTAGAGAGTCCACGATGTTGCACAATTTTTAAAAGAGACAATGAAAAGATTAAAAGTATCAAAACATAAGAAGAAACCTCAACGTAAATCATCTTGTGTTATCACTGAGAAGTAAGTGTATAGTGAAATACGTAACCTTAAAATAAGAGTAATATTTCAATGAGAACATATAAGATATAAAACAAATAGAAAAATCCTCTCCAGCATTTGCATGAAAAAACGAGAACCGAACGTTTTGTATCAAATAATGAAAGCATTGGTCATGGCTAAAGGAGGACTCCAATGTATTTAACGCAAGTTTAGATATCCACCAGGTACTGAAGTGAGTTAAGGATTTGATTCTTAAGACACACCGAAAGGAAGAGAAATTGATCAGTCTGTTAATGACAGAGTTATATTAGATAAGATATAATAATCGATACGGCTTCTCTGCTTACTTCCTTTGTTTGATTATCACATGTCTCGTTCTTACTTTCACTTTCAATTCACTCTCTCTCTATCGCATCTATCTCCTTAATGTTCACTCCTTCTGTCTATATTTCTCTCCTCATCTTTCACCAATTTTCTCTTATCTATGTCGCTATTAATCTTTTTCTATCTATCGATTATTGCTACTTCGCCTCCCTTTCCTTTTACCCTTCTTTCTTTTACTGCACTTTCCTTTTTTTTTCATTTTTCTTTTATCCCCCTTCATTCGATATGTCTGACTCTTAGGAATAGATGTTCTGACGGATAATAAGGACGTATACAATTACAGAATATAATAAGGTTAATTTCTTCCATGTAACTCATCTATCAACGAGAGATGAACAGTAAACTATGGCTGACTATTACAGGTAGGATCAATATGAGGTTAGACTCAGGAGAATTTCTACACGCATATACACACCGACGCACAAACACACAAGCATGCACGCACACACAGGAACACACACACACATGTACACATACATACATGTACGTATTTATATGCGCGCGCATATATATCTGTATATATATATATATATATATATATATGTTCCACATTCTTGTTGGCACGTGTGGCGAAATGTGCGGCGGTGCTGCTTTGCAAGTTTGAATGTGTATGTCAGTCTGAGGTTATTATTGTGCTGTTGTATGTGTGTGAGGTAGTCTATTTCAGTATGTATCCCTTCTCTAACGATTATAGTTTGAAAATCATTTTTGCATTAATATTTTCAGAATTATCGCAACCGGTGCACTAGTTTTCTGCTCCAATTGTGAACTGAAGTTAGAATCCTCCATTTCGTATCTCCTAGTAAAATGTAGACTAATATTCAGAGATGGTATTTTTCTAATGCCTACTTTCAATAAAATCAACAAATCTCTCTCTCTCTTTCTCATTCTCTCTCTCTGTCTCCCTATCTCTCACTCTATACATAGACACACACACGCATATATACATGCATTTCTGTCCTAGGCACAAGGCCCGAAAATTTTGAGGAGGGGGCCAGTCGATTTGATCGACCCCAGTACGCAACTGGTACTTAGTTTATCGACCCCGAAAAGAAGAAAGGCAATGTCCACCTCGGCGGAATTTGAACGTAAAGAACGTAAAGACAGACGAAATACGGCTGAGCTTTTCACCCGATGCGCTAACGTTTTTCCCAGCTCGCTGCCTTTACATACACATGCGCGCGCGCGCACTCACAGATATTTATATCTCAGTCTATGTATGTATGCAGTTGTGTATGTACGTAACTATTTATCTATCCCTCTATCTATCTATCCATCCATCCATCTATCTATCTAGCTATCTATATCTATCCATCGATCCATCTCTCTCTCTCTCTATACACACTCACACATAGAAACATATAGATATATATGGAGAGGTGGTTGCTTTTTATTGCTTTTATGTGTGTTGGTTTATCTGTATATATACATATATGTTTGCGTGTGTGTGCACGTGTGTGTGCACGTGTGTGTGCACGTGTGTGTGCACGTGTGTGTGCACGTGTGTGTGTGCACGTGTGTGTGTGTGTGTATGTGTGTGTTTGTGTGTGTGTATGTGTGTGTGTGTGTGTGTTTGAGTAGATTGCATGTCATGTAAATGTAATTAAATTTTCTTATAGAACTTATTTTCCTGGTAGAATCTAATATTTGTATTCGTAGTGGCTTTGAAAGGGATGAAACGTCGAAAATGATGGTATTTTATAACAGTAAAACACGATGGTTAACAGCAAACTCCTTTCTATACGTTGATGGATCACCACTCATGCCTCCTCCGTACATATATAAACACACACAGTCACAAATATACGAATAAACACTCATATGTATATATAAATAGTGGTACGTGGGATTGAAAAGTCTGAACAATGACGAAATATCGATGTTTGTCGTTCTTAGAAGGGACCTGATTTGATTTCTCTCGCTTGGCTATGACTTACTTTCATGTATTTAACACGAAACACACCGAGAATACATTCACTTGCACGCAAAACACAACCGACCCACGACCTAACAACACACATATCTCGTGTGTCTGTATTCTATTGTGTTTATATATGCATACATACATACATACATACATACATAAATACATACATATATACATAACCATATATATATATATATATATATATATATATATATATATATATATATATATATATATATATATTTATATATATATATATATATATATATATATATATATATATATATATATATATATATATATATATATATATATATATATATATATATATATATATATATATATATATATATATATATATATATATAAGAACGAGAGGTTTCCCACAATATAGATTTGAACCGGTAATATTCGCTGGGGTATTGTAGTTGAAATTCATGGTCCGTAGAACACTAAGAGACAATTTTAACGAAGATATAATTTAGACGCAGAAGTTGGCGGATTTAATTGTGGAGTATGTATAGTATGATATGAACACGCCTAGCTGTCCAGCGGAGATCTGTTTTTTGTTTCTAATACAGAATAAATTATGCAAATATATCTATCATCCCGTATGTATGCATGTATGTATGTATGTATGTATGTATGTATGTATGTATGTATGTATGTATGTATGTGTGTGTATGTGTGTGTATGTATGTATGCATCTAGCAATCAATCAATGAATCTATCTAGCTACCTACCTATCTATCTTTCTATCTATCTATCTATCTATCTATCTATCTATCTATCTATCTATCTATCTATATGTATATATATATATATATAAATGTGTATGGTGGACGCGTCTGAAAGGTCTAGAGACAAAGACTTTCCTCTCTGGGCAATCTCTCATCAACTTCTTCAAGTATCATCTGAAGAGGAAGTTGAGAGTAGAAAGGGAAGTCTTGTCTAGTGAATGCTTCAAAAAAAGATGGGTGAATGTAGCAAGGATGGCACGTGTGAACGACGGAGCCATCTTGAGCATAACCCTATGAACAAGAAAAAAAAATAAAACAAAAAGGCCAAAGAGAGTCACTTACTGTTATAGTTTCTTCAATGAGAATATTGACCAAGGTTACCGTGGTCTTTTCCGTAGGCTTTTCCTTCCACGGCTAAACCTAAACTGTCCTCCCCTCTTTTTACACGAGAACATTACTGTGTGATACACGATCCCTATTGATCGGCCTTTCCTTTTCTTTTTTTTCGATCCCTTTTGATCGAACTGCCCCTTTTTCCCTTCCTACGATCCCTTTTGATCGACACCACCAATTTTTTTTTTTTTTTTTTTCCTTCCTTCCCCCTCCCAAAAAGAAAAGCTCTACATTGTATTTGTCCCATCTTCGTTGAGCCCTGTGTGGCTAATAAAAGAAATGTATCTATCTGTCTATCTGTCTATCTATCTATCTATCTATCTATCTATTTATCTATCTATCTATCTATCTATCTATCTATCTATCTATCTATCTATCTATCTATCTATCTATCTATCTATCTGTCTGTCCGTTTATCTGTCTATTTATCCATAAACCCAACTATCAATTGATTCACCGCTATCTGTACAGTCACCATTCGATACAAAGGAAGTTTCCTTTTGATAAATCTGTTTATTACAAAAAAGCGAGCTTTATCCTCGGTGGTTTTTCGAAGGCATTTTAAATCAAATAATCTATTGTATCACAGATTCCCTACAGCACACAGTCTTTGTAGTTTTTTCTTTGCGCATTTGGAAGCAATGTGCGAATGAAAAGAATGTGAAAATTCCTTTAATAATGAAAGTTTTAATACTATTAAAAAAATAGTTAATGTCTATTGCACTATATCGAGATGGAATGTTCATGTCCATTAGAGCGGTGATATAATAGGAATACTAACATCGAAATCGAATCTTATTTGTGCGTCTGAATGTTTGTCAGCATGTATTTATGTATTGAATGTATTTATGTATAAATAAGAATCCATACATCCATACATATATACATACATACGTACATACATACGTACATACCTACACACACACACACATACACACACACATACACACACACATATATATATATATATATACATATATGTCTGTGTGTGTTTCGTTTTGTGTATAGGTATAAATAGAAGTACACTAAATGACTCGTTTTGTAGTATATAATAATTCGTTCAGGCTGCACTCAGCTCCAAAAATAAGAGAATTAGACCAGGTTAGATTTCTTCCCGCTCGTAAATAAACAATATTAAAAAAAATCTATAAGAAGCGATAAGTTTTCTCGGTGAACTAACATTCGGTAAATCTTTCTTTGATGAAAATTTAACAACTCCAAAGTTAATCTCATCTCCACAGGTTTCTGCCCACAGAGACATCCACATGTGGGATACCAACTAACTTTTCGCAAAAAGATTCAATTTTGCGATTACAAGAAGGCTAGCTGAAATATTAAAGTAAAGTATAAAAGGTAGAACGCAGTTTGCATATATACGCAAACATGCGTGAAGTTTAGTGTTACAAAAATTGAGGTATGTTATTTCAAACCGAACCATTCTCTCTTCTTTCTACACGTATTTTTTTTTCTTATTTCTTGTAACCCAATGTATACCTGGTAATTAGACTTTAATCCGAATATTATCATCGCTTAATTAGACACATCGTCGTAGCTATATTTTTAACACTATTGAAAGAAAACAAAGATATTTTCAGTTCTATATTTAAGACATGAGGAATGATGTACGTTATTTACATTATTTACAATTGACTGATATTTGTCCTCATCCAGGCAGTAACCTGATTAATAATAATAATAATAATAATAATAATAATAATAATAATAATAATAATAATAATAATAATAATAGTAATACTAATAATAATAATAATAATAATAATAATAATAATAATAATAATAATAATAATAACATCGAAAAATACCTTAGGAATAACCCAGGTTCGAAATTTCTCCAAGACACCTGATGAAGGCTGGAGGGTATATCAGCCGAAACGTTGTGATAACAACAAACAAGATGAGGACAAGTATCCGTCAATTGTAAATAATGTAAATAAATATATTTTCATTTCTATATTATGTTCCATAGCTCATGTGTGATAAAACAAAATGGAGAGGCGGATGCTTTTATTTCTGTCTTTTAAACCCGGATTAGGTATGATCTCTACAATAATACTAGTTGTATTGATGTTGTACTGATTTTTCTGTGTGCGCGTGAAGCAGGGACTACATTGTTTAAAAACTCTCTCATACGTAGTGCATAACTTGTTGAGCAATTGTATCTAATGTGAATATTAAAAGTGATAAAATCACTGGGTACAGCTGTATGAGAGTCTCTAAATTAAAGAAGTATAATGTACTTCAGAAAACTAGGAAAATGGTCAAGAAGGTGAGTATTATTTCTTCATTGCAGAATATGTATCCACAGTCGTTGTACAATTTTCCAGAAACAATCTGTAGATGTAATAATATTTTTACTAAAATGTTGTATCAATTTCTTGAGAAAAGATAGAAAATGGGTCATATGTTACCGAAACATGTTATCTAGTGTGTTAAATCCTGATTCCCATAGATATCTATTTGGCCATTTCATAAAGGAAAATAGATTAAATGAAAACTTAGAGGATACTGACCAGAAGCGATAAAAGTTTTAACAAAGTGGTGCAGGGTGTTTTTCACAAGTAACGATATTTCACACTTTATATATTGCAAATTATAGACCACTTTACAATATTAAAGTAAGAAGTTTTACGAAAGTAGATTCCTTCTTTGATATTATGGCATAATCATGTCGCACTAAAAGAGACTGTTATATTATCAATTTCCTCATAAAGTGTTTGAAATCATTTTTCAAACATCGTGAAATCGGAAAAATGTGATCCTTGAAAACAATATCAACCTCGTATCATTATTATAATAGTAAAGCAGATGAAGAGATAGAAAGTGATTTATACATTTTCAGTTTCCAGTACTGGGGCAATAAAATATGACCTTATTTTGTATACACAGTGATAGGTTTATAGGATTGAAATAAGCACGACTGTTAGAACAACGAGTGTATTAATTATAAAAGGATTGAAATTGTTTCGTGAAAAACCGTTTTTGCATTCGAGCTTTGTTTCTCCCTCACCTCTCGCTCTCGCTCTGCTTGTCTGTCTATCTTTCTTTCTATCTATCTATCTATCTATCTATCTATCTATCTATCTATCTATATAACCATACACGTAAGATCATAGGAGATTTATCTACGTTTGTATTTATGTTGTTACTGCGTGCAGGAAAAGTGAAGCATTTAATGTATGCACCTCAACCATAACATCACACATGCTGCCTCAACCATAACATATCGGTCAGCCGAGAGAAAAATTTACATAATAAATGTGAACGTGTTTTAAATGCAAGCGTTTTGTTTTGGGTGCACCCAGCCCTGACAGATATGCTTCAGGCCTGCTATATTTATTCGCAAAAGAAATCCAGAAGGAATTGCATTATCAGGTTAAGTCGGAGCAAGGAGATAACATTCTCCTACAACGGGGGAAGCGCTAAAGTTGACAATTTAAATAATAAATTTCTCGAACTATGCATATTCCAGCATATGCTGGAATATGCTCATTAGCAACATGAAATCTTCAATTGCCCACGACGAAGTTTTACGCCCCAGAGGGAGGGAAGTATATCATACAGGTTTCATAAAATGGGTATCATATATCATATTTATCATGCATTTCTATATTTCATTTTTTCTCTACATTGCTCGGAATATCACACACACGCGCGGGCGCACACACATAAAAGTACGAGAGATGCAGAGGCAACGTGAGAGGATATGCTGACAATTCAAAAGTAGTGTAAGCAGTCATAGAACCTATGACTGCTTATACCTATATACCATATATAAGTGGTTTGATGAAAGAAATATGAAATCTAAAACAGGAAAATTCCAAATTCTTCGCTCTATACTAATATGCGGCAATAAAAATACTTTGGACCAGAAGGAACCGCAACCCCAGAGTTATGCCCAATGCGTGATCTGTGACGTGATAAGAGCAATGATGTCTCCGATCGTGTATATATCACAAAGATAGAGCCTATATGACAACTTGGAATATGAGAACTTACAGAACAAGGGACAAAGAAAGTATGCCATTTCTATGGAGCATGTTCGTGCTTAGCAGTTTGGACTATTGCTCTCGACTGTGGTTATCCCACAGTGTCAAATTAATAGCGGAACTTAAAGGTGTTCAGTGGTGCTATACCGGGGAAATTGCATTAATGAAACCGTTGTGCTACTGGGAGAGACTGAGATATATATAACTGTATTTCTCATAGAGAAAACAGGAACGATATGTAGTGGTATATAAGTGAAAGTTCCTAGAGTTGTTGGCAATAAAATTTTGCGTATAGTAACATTGTTTTTAGAGAAATAACCGGTTTTGTATTTTCTTTTCAAATCTCTCAAATTTCTTTACCTATATTGTGTCATGTCTTCACTATGTTGTGAAATATGGTGTTCCAGACAAAGGAGGATAATCAGGGATTTATTTGGTATAAGGGAGATAATAAAACATGTTGGGAATGACTAGGTTTTATTAGTTTGACATGATTTAGTTTAGAAGGAATGCAATCTGCTGTCGGTGCAGAGTGCAACTACGTCTGCGCGATGATCCCGTGAACCCTATGTAGTTTTGATGGCAGCCCGAGCATCTTATAACATAAAACAGGTTTTCTGAAGCACAAGTAAATTCAGATTTGATTTTGAATTTTTGTCTTTGAAAAGGAATTCTGATCCTTCTAGAAGGTTTGGGCATGATGCGCAATTATATTTTTTCACCTTTGCGTACGTTATTTTAGAAACTAATTTGCCTTTTTGAGAAACTTTTTTAGTGATTTCGGTTGTTTGTGGCTTTTAATTATTTTATATGTGTGTAAATTTTCCTTTAATTTGGGGTCCTTATGTACGACTGGTAAATGTTTTGGTTATGATAGTGAAGGGTTCTTTGTTTCTGTGGTTGTATGTGGAGATGTACGGCAGTATTTTCGGGACGTTGTGTTGCTGTGCTGAACTTTTGTTAAGGTTTCCATGTCGATTTGTGTTGCCCGTCTCATTCCATCCTCTATGAGTTGAAGTGGGTAATGTTTGTCAATGAAGGTGTTTTTGATTTCTTGCAGACTTGGGTGGCATGAATATATATATATATATATATATATATATATATATATATATATATATATATATATATATATATATATAATGTAATGTTAATTCTCTAAATGAAGTATTAACAGTAACTGCACGATAAAGTGTAGTATATTGCCACTTAAGTGTGGTTGACCCCTAGGGGTGGATGTTACTGTTGCTTTTAGCCCCAGGAGGACATCTCCTCCAGCTGGCTTATCGACACACGACTGTGTCCTGTTTGCCAAGGGAAGTTATCCCTCTCACCTCGACGAAGGGAAATAACCCTGAAATCCGGATACGTTCGTGCTGCTGATCGAGGTGAGAGGGATAACTTCCCTTGGCAAACAGGACACAGTCGTGTGTCGATAAGCCAGCTGGAGGAGATGTCCTCCTGGGGCTAAAAGCAACAGTAACATCCACCCCTAGGGGTCAGCCACACTTAAGTGGCAATATACTACACTATATATAATGTCTTGTACGTATATTATAGCGACAGAGAGTCTTTAAGAATTTGCAGGACCATGTAGGTATTCCGTCTAGTAATATTATAAATGGAATTTAGTATACCGTATACATGCATGCGTACACACACACACACACACGCACACACACACACACACACATATATACATATGTATGTATGTATGCATGTATGTATATGTGTGCATATAAGTATGAATATATATATATATATATATATCTGTATATACACACACGTATATAAATAATATAGAAATATATTTATATTTATATATATATATATATATATATATATATATATATATATATATATATATATATATGTATATATATATATATATATATATATATATATATATATATATATATATATATATATATATATGGGTGTGGTCGTGTGGGTGTTTGTGGCTGTATGTGTATGTGCGTTTTTGTATACTTTAATTTACCTTTTTTTATTTTTTCCTAAAAAATGTCTTACAATAATTACGCAATATTTCTCCACACAGTTTATTAGTTTTGTTAAAGAATATGAAAGAATGCAAATGACAAAATTATGTTTGCTAGCTGTTTAGTTGGCGCCATATGTTACAAGAAGTGAATCTCAATATTAACACGACGTTACTTTATTTTGTCGCCGCTTTATCCAAAAGGCTTGTTTATTGAATTGATTGTAGGCATTTACATGCCTGCATTGTACGGAAAATTTTGATAATAACAGCAAATATATCAGCACATTTTTAGTTTTTGTACATCTTCCGATTCTACTGAAATTATGTTCAGAATTTCTATGCAAAAGTTTGGAATTCTATTTCTAATTTACGGAAAATGTAAATAAAAATCGGAAAATACTCTAAAGGCTTTGTGTTTGATAACATATATTTTCGATTTGATATCCGTTTTCAGATGCTGTAATGCGTTCTTAATTAGAGGTATTATTCACATATCAAGGAAAATGCATTAGAAGGCATCTCGGTTTGGTATGCAACGCTACTAGAAAGCTTCCGATTTATTCATATATGTGGTTTGTATACAACACGGAAAATATATAAACCCGGTGTTTTTCAAAATATTTGACACTCATTCCTTTCCTTTTCAATGTTTCCTCGCTATGTGTATACACGTACAAAAGTTACTCAAAGATCCATATGGCATGTGCGTTTATATTCCCTGTATGCAAACACCCAACATTTTTGAAAATGTATTTAAAATTATACTCTTCATCATTGTTTATATTTTTCATCTGTCGGTTGTATTGGAGTTTGTTTCGTCATTTTCGCATGTTTCGATGTTTATTATTTTTGTCAATGTAGTCGTTATTATTATTGTTATTCTTGTGTTATGATTGTGGCGAACAAGCTGTTTATCATATTTAAATTATCTTTGAAATGTTAATATTTAAATAACAGACAAGAATTAAACAAATTTTACAGTTGTATCCAGATTTCGGTTCAACATTCTTTGATTCTACTGCCAATATATCATTTCTCACCGCCACCTTTTATAAACGTTGTATTGGAAGACTAAATCACATCAAAGAGAAAAACTGGTGAGCGATATTATTTTAAATATTTAAAATAATATTTTCTTTTCAATTCAAAATGTTTTTAGTGTCTTGTAAACACTCTAACCACGCCGTACACACAATGACGGTAAAGAAGCAAGAGATTGGGATATGGCTTCTGAAATAGCCGTGACGATGAGTAATTATTTATTTTAAAATTGAATGTAAATTTAAAGACAAATCAAATATCATTATGCAGTTCCACTCACTTACATTCACTCATACACACCACTCTATAGGACAAATGTTAAATCTACGTCCTTTAGACCTGGTTTTTCAATCTGTTGTACAATAATAGTTATTAGCTGTATATAAACATGTTATGATCACACTTCAATGAAGCTGGTATTGGTCTGCATATGCTAGACTTCTTTTTCTATTGTAGAGTTAATAAAAAGAGGGCCATGAATTTCTCGTGAAGAATATAAAATGCAACGTTTTAGCCAAAAAGCTTTTGAGAGGAAAAGTTGAGAGGAGAGAAATGAATGAGGGACAGCTGAGTTTTATATCCTCTAAGTTAAAATATAGAACTGGCTGCAACTGATACGCGTAACAGAACCACGTGGGCATCAAAGGTGAGCGATAAGTCGTAGGAGTAACTAAGAAAGAAGGAAAAAAGGAACAAATGGTGTGACAACAAGCAGCCCAAGTCGAGAGAAATGAAGCGGAAACATGAGGAGTAAGGGAAGTTGAAAGGAAACAAGGACTTTAGAGATTAAAGAGAAAATGCATGAACAGAAGAATAAAACGTTTACCTGTCGGTGGCATGAAACCATGTTCCAATATGGTATATCATTCTTTCCATTTGTTTCAGAATATGATACATGGTGTGCATCAAAATCAAACTTTTTGGCATACTTTGCAATGCGGAAATGAGCCGTCTGCACGTTGATCGCTTTGCGAGGCATATTCGAAGCATTTTACTACGCATGCTTGGCCAAACTGTCACCACCTTTTTCAACATTACAGGCCATTCCATCAAACATCAATGTGCTTCATCATGACAAGTTCACTGTACTCGGTTTTACTAAAATCATATTAGAAGAGCTAAAGATGCAACATATAGTTGTTATGTATGAACTAGTGTTAGCAATGAATGAAAGAATGAAAAATAAATATAAGTAAACGTATATTATATAGAAGCTAACTAGGACGAAATGGCATGAAGAGATAAATATGTTTGTGGTAAGTTAAATATGTATTTCCTGGCCTGAAATATGCTAACGATAATGGAACTGAGGAATAAAATATCTCAGAATATGAAAATGCATATGTTTGATATAGTAATGAGTATTATACTGGAAATTTAAGAAACATATTTTAATGTCTGTGTTGAGAAATGTAAGAATAATGCTTATAAATTAGGTTTTCTTTTAAAGTGAATTAAGTTTAGGTATAAAAGTGTAATATAATCAAATTATTGTTATTTTGAAAACATTGATTTTGTTTTAAACAGAAACACACACATTTCACTTATTTCACTAATCAAAAAAAAAATTTCTGCTTATTAGTAATTTGGCTATAGAAAAGTCGCTCAAGATATGTCACATTGCACTTCTGTGTTATAGTTAGTACCTGACACCACTCTCATTCTTATTTTAGTGTTCGGTTAATTGCGATATTTCTCTAAGTTTAGTTAGATTTTACTGGCTAAACGTAGGTCATAATACCGTAAATCAAATATAAACCGACAGAAACTGACAGAACCTTGTAATAGCTGCGGTTCAGATTTTTACCAACCTACTGTTATTAGGAAACGTATTTCAAATGCATATTATCATGATATCACTGACCTTCCTTAAATCTTTTGATCACAGAGCATAGTCAAACAGTACTGTTTATTGTTCCTTGCCTTAAAAGAGAGTATATTTCCTACTTCTAATATAATGTGCTCTTGACAATGGAAATTTAATTTATAGATAACAATGGCCGTTTGTTAGTAGTCATTATCATCAAATTGGGTGAAATGTCAGCTATTTTACTCAGCAAGATATATTTTTATTAAAAAAAAATTAAATTCCAATTAATGTTCTTGTTAGAAAGAGTAAACATCAATATGTATTTAAAATTGAAGTCACATTTCGTTTTCCATGACAAATTGCGTTTGTTTACACTTCACCTTAAGAGTTTCCAATGTAAGAGTCTAATGGTTTTTGTGTTACCATATTCCCTGTGTCGTACGTAGTATTGATATCTTTAGCAGTAGTATTTATATATTCCAAATATTTTTTCTGAATATTAAATATTTGTTCTGAGTCTGCTATTTTGGAACACGCAAAATAGAACATTTTAGAATTGATGTAGTAAATTATAAGGGCTGAGTATTTTTCTTGTTGATTTTATTTTCTTTTTGAAGCCGTAATATTTTCCATTTTCTATCTGATCATATTGATAACAGATTTAAAAACCGAAGTTTCTTTCAAAATGATGAGAGAAAATTTGTTATCAATGAAAAGAACTCGCCTAGGGAAGACAAAGATATAGGTGTACAAAGAATAACATATATCCCTAAAAAAATAATTCAACTTTTCTAAGGTGATCAATTCCTCGTGATTATAAATATAAACTTCAGAAGCTCAACATCTCTTTCTAGATATATCTTCAGAATAAGAAAACACATATAAACTAAGAAACACCATATTTCTGATGAAAAGAATAAAAAATATATCATACAAACAAATAATCATACGACCAGCGCATAAGGAACTATATTGTGTCCACACACACATATATAGACACTCACGTACGTTCACACATGTCTATATATACATACACACATACATACATACATACATACATATATATATATATATATATATATACACATAAACATACTCATGTGATTATGCATGTAGGTATATATATATATATATATGTGTGTGTGTGTGTGCATGTGTGTGTGTGTTTGTGTGTGTGTGTATGTGTGTGTGTATGTGTGTGTGTGTATGTGTGTGTGTGTGTGTGTGTGTGTGTGTGTGTGTGTGTGTGTGTGTAGAACTACAACGATTAGAACGAAGCTGCTTTAATCTGAATACTAGAGTTCAGAAGGTTAAATACTGGAACAAAAATAGTTGAAATTACCAAAATTCTATAAACGTACCTGATTCTATACATTAGAATTTTATAACACAGACTTTACTAAAACCTTTCTTCCAGCATTCACAATATGTTTAATTTTCATGAATAGTGTAAGAGTTTCTCGCATTCTATGTAATTCCCGTATGAGGCTTCATGTGTTGAGCTCCATCAAATTCTTAAGTCAACTACCTTAAAAGCTGAAAACACGAAGAAAGACCAATCGGAAACCAATAACTGATATACACATTGCCATTATATAAGAAGCCAAAAATGGTGTGTTCAATGATAACTCTGCTCTTCCGGGTAGAAAACTATTTCAACTGAAAACCCTATACTGATGTATTTTTTAGCTAAATGCATTATTTCAAACGATTAATCCTCGTTGTATGCTGGTTTGTCTGGAAATAATGGTTTGTTTACTGTTAGTCGGTTGAGCCCCTTCCATAAAATATCCCCGAGAACTACGTTAACGGTACACGTGTCTGTGGAGTGCTCAGAAACTTGCACGTTAATTTCACGTGCAGGCTGTTCCGTTGATCGGATCAACTGGAACCCTCGACGTCGTAAGCGACGGATTGCCAACAACAACAACAACACCATCTTACACCTAGTAACCCCTCTAGTTGAATATTTTTTCGGAATTCCAGTTAAACGTTTTGGACTGAAATAACAAATTCTATAACCAAATCCAGGCAAATATAGTAAAGTAACACGCACATAAATACTAATATTTTAAATATTAATATTTTAAAATAAATACAAATATCTAAAAATAAAATAAATACTATTATTTTATAATCAAAAGTAGCAAAACACATTTAATTGTAATGGTTTCAGCACCAGACACCTTGTCCAACTTACAAATATGTGTAGCATGTCACACACACACATATTTTGATGTCAGATCATATATATATGACTTTCCATCGATATATATATTCTCAAAAGCTATCTTATTTTGATACTAGGTGCAAAATCAATTACTGCATACGTGTATAATTTAAGTAGTTTTGTATTGCCTCATTATCCACTACAACTTACCGACACTAATGTTACAGTTAATGTTCATTTTGATTTTTAGCTTTTCCGTTTACTTCCGTTTACTCGCCTTTCCACATCTTTATATAGAAAAAATGCATTAAATATAACTGTACAGAGTTCCATGTAATCCATCAAATACTTATTGTGCCATTCTTTAACAAATTTCACTTTGATAAAGTATTGCATGGAACAGAAAATTTGTTATTACAATTATGAACGGTAGTTCTAAGTGGTATTTCATCAACGAAATCGGTGTCTATAACTCAGGAAATGTACGGCACAGAAACACTTGTTCTACATTTCGTTGCAGTCATCCATAACGCCGCGCAGCGTATTTCAACATACATTGTCTAAATAAGGAGTTTATCTCACACCCACCTCAATATCGAATGCCATTCCACTTTCGAATGCATAACAAAACGTGTCCCATCCAACCGTAAACTTCTGCATTGATATGTGAGTGTGGTTGTAAGAAAGTGTGTGTGTGTGATTGTGTTCATATGTGTGTGAACGTGTGCTATTATTTGTATCGTCTGGAAAAGGCAAGGTCCAACTTTTCTATTTCTTCTTCGCTAAAGATAAAAAATCTATACAAGAAAAGCTAATTTTTGTCGTCTATCATATACACATACATAAATACACAGACACACAGACACACACACACACACACAGACACACACACACACACACACACACATATATATATATATATATATGTATATATATATACGGTGGTGCACCAGCATGACCGCAGCCACTTGGCTGAAACACATAAATAAATAAATATATATATATATATATATATATATATATATATATATATATATATATTAATATATATATAAATGTATGTATATGTATATATATATATGTGTGTGTATGTGTATATATATATATATATATATATATATATATATATATATATATATATATATATATATATATATATATATATATATATATATATATATATATATATATATATATATATACTTATATATATATATATATACTTATATATATATATGTATATATATATATATATATATATATATATATATATATATATATATATATATATATATATATATATATATATGTGTGTGTATATATATGTATTCATATATATACATCTACATAGATATCTACATATATGTATATGCTTGTGTGTGAGTGTGTGTTGAATGTGTTTATGTCTGAGATTTTAAGATTCAGCTTGATGAAGAAGTTTGATCTGGAACAACAAGGTCACTTTTATATTTTTTGTTTTACTAACATTGGGAGACTAGTGTTGATGAACTGAAAAAAAAAATATTCAAAGAAGACTATAAGGAAACATTGATTTATTATTTCCTCTTTGGAACTTCGATTCATTTATTTATTATACCTTTGCTGAATGTTATCACTTTCAATACTACTGTTTTCTTTGTTTTCTTCATATTATTTTATTTCACTGATTTTCAAACGAAACACTTATAATGATAGAGAGTGGTTTGTTTCTTCCGTGTTATTACAACGTGTGTCTTAATATATTAGAGACAATGGAAGATATCATTGCTCGATAAATCTAAGATCTCTTTGCATAGAGCAGTGTAGCAGGTAATTAGGGGAAAATCAATATAATGTTGCTAAATACATTGAATCAAAGAATACAATTGATAAAATAAATATTGTCATTCTTGAAATTCACATCATTCTTAACCTAGAAGTTTCGACTATGAAAATATTCATCTCTAAGTATTTAACATCTTCAAGTTCTGATGTAGACTGGCGTTTGCTTGCATAATTCTTTCCGAGTAAGTGGCGCGTTCCATAATATAAGCTTATGTGTATTCGAGCGTCAAGAATTATATTCACAGTCCGTAGCACAATACCAATTACATATATGATCAAATGGTACTATGTCTGATAGGCATAATTTGTTTCAGTTATTGAAAATCAGCTAAATACTTCCAAAAGGCATGTCAGCTAGGGAAACTACTTCATGCTTCTTTGAACTCAGAGGAAATGTAGCATTTGCTAATATGGTTAATTCCGAAATTCAACATAAAGAAATAAATCTCTATATTGTTATTTTGATACTGATTTAGAGCAATTCAGATGTTCGGTTTTATTAATAATAATCGCATATGCTATAAAACCAATATTGCTATAGCAAATGTGCTTTGCACATTAATATAATCAGCGATGGAATGTTATACACTGTAGCTAGTTAAATTGATACCATTAGGAGACGGTCAAGTTTGCCTAAACAACTAATCATCTCAACTACTCACATAAATGCATGTTTGCTATTCTCCTCAATATTCGGAAGAAATAGCGCACGTACACTATGCAAAGTACACTAAGGCCCAAAAGTGGCTGGGTCGTCAACAAACGTGATTATATTAACTTATTACAAAATGCGCTGGCATAGCCCTGCTGGTAATAAATTATCTGATAGTAAGGTGGAAAGCAACAACCTATATAGATTTGTAATGAATTCCAAACCAGATATGTTCTGAATTTTAAACCATAATATATTAAGCGTATTAACGTAGACAAATTATACATATCAGAAGGGAAATTCTTCCACGCATCACGTTTTCTGAATTTCTTTAAGTGTTCAAATTTAGTGTAAATATTCACTATGTCTTAATGTACGGCATGCTTTATGTTCGGTAAATCGGTGCAAACTTGACATCATACATCTAATGGAGTGTTAGGAACCTTTCTCTCTTTAAAAACAAACTAACCAGGTGTTATTTTGTATGTAGTTTGGAAATGACTTTTCACTGATAAAATTATATATCATTTCGGAAAAAAAGTTATCTAAAACTCCGTGGGAGGATAGACATGCGCACAATCCATGACGCCCCCCCCCAACAAACTCCTCCGGCTGAATTACAAGAAATCGTTCAGTTGTACAAGCTTCTCGTATTATTTCTCTTCACTTACCAATACGTTATGTCACCTGCACCACATAGCAGGGTCGTTCGAGTTACTTACGGTCAGACATTGACTACCCAATCATTTTCTCTTCTCTTGTCACACGTATAGTGTGCCTTCCTCCAATAATCCTAATATCTGTTCCCTAGTATTTCTCTATGTCTCTTCTCAATTGTAAGATTGGAAATTTTATAAGGCTGTATTATTTAATCCAAAAGAAGTTGAACATTCTAGATGTGTTGTTAAAGCAAAAGAAACAATTTACCTTCCACTAGACGACAATAATATTTATAGAATATATATTGCAAAATATGTGTTTGCATGTGTATCCTTTTAAGTGAAAATTAAAACAACGTTTCCTCAGATTATTGGATTAAGCCAAAACTATTGCTGATAAATGCAAAATAATGCACAACTTTTCCTAAAGTATAAATATTTAACCTTTTCAGAACAATACTAAACCATGATTCATACAAGAATTGTACAGTAGAATTACATCATTGGTGCAAAAATTAAATTCGCTAATCAGGTTCAACATCAGCATCTTTACCTTCAAGAAATTATCATACCAACTTATTTTCCTATCATACGAATATAGAGAAATATGTTCTTTATAGAAATAATACATTTCTAAATCTCTCAGAGAGATTTATACAGTAGTGATACGATTACGAAGTTGTATGCTGTCATATTAAGTTGACAGCATGCAACTACTGTTTGTTCATTATACATTTCTATATTAGGCCACCACTTTTTACTGCATCTATCTATGCTATTCAGGATTTCCATATTTTATACGATTTCATGAACTTGAATACTTAAAGTTACCTTAGGACTGCACTTATTGCTTCTTATGAGATATGTGGAACAATCATCTAAACGCGGGTGGCTATTACATATGTGACCGACAACAGAGTGCTTATTAAAAAAGCGAAGGTAAAGTCACAATAGACACATGACAGTATTTAGACAATGCCTGAGCAATGTGTAGGTAAGAATGCAAATAAACTTATGCATTGTCGGGGTATACCCGCACATAGTTTGTACGCTATATGCATATAAGTCGTGGAGTTGTGATATCACTAATCACCGATCCTGTTCGATCCTGTCATAGTGATAGGCCACAAAATTGGCGAAACATCGATGTTCATAACTGCTAGATGGTATTAGAGGTGAGTTATATCGCCTGTCTATGACTTACATGTGTTTTGACTGCCGGAGCTTTGAGAACATATTCTCAACCGGCCCAATTCGCAGCCTATCGGTAAATGCGCGCTTTCTGTGTGTTGAGTATATGTGGCTGATAATGTTTATTACGTCCGCCTTAGCGAAGGTGGATGTATTATTTTCAGTCGTGTTTGTTTGTTTGTTTGTTTTTCCGTGGACAAGATATCTCAAGAACCGCTGATGGATTCGGTTGAAACTTTCAGGGATGTTTGGACTTGTGATTAGATTTTGGGATCGTCCTGGTAAAGAACAAGGACTCTGGAGTATTTGTTATATTAACTTTACGTTACATGATGTACTACGATCATAAGTCCATTTCGAAGTCTTTCTCTGATTATCTCCCTTGAAACCCACTCATGGTTTCCACGTAAGCTATGGCGTTGCTGCTTCTAAAGTTTTATTTTCGTTTCTCTATTATTAATTTTACTTGCGTCTCTATCTTAGTAGAAACTTCATAAACGGCAGCAAAGTCGTTCAAAACTTTAAATAACGCTAACGTATTCAGTAACAATAATATATCTAATCCCTGACAATTTTTAGATTTACCCATTTTGAATATATCACTCTTGTTCAAAACTTCTTACTTGAGAATTGCATTTCTAACTCTGCCCTGAAGGAAGGTTTACTTCTTGGACTCACGTTTTTGAGCGCAACGATGTTGTTAAAACTCCGTTAACAGCACCGTATGAAGGTTCTTTCCGTTTTCTTTCACGCAATTATAAAGTTTTCACTATAGACCACAATGGTCGTAAATACACTATATCAGTGGATACACTAAAAAAGGCCTTCATAGAGAAAACTGCCTTGCCCCCACAGCAGACGACACACACCCAGCATTACAAACACGGCTCGCCCACCCACCTTCACATTCTTTGACTATCATTGGGATCGATGAGGTAACGGACAAGGATTCTAGATTATTTTTCCGTTCTTTTCGTATTTAATTTCTGAGAGCAGTCGATTTCATCCTTAGTTTTCTCTTTTGTGAGAGCAGTCAAGTTCATTTCAGATATTCTCATCTCCGGCTAATCGTTGAGAGGACGTTGGTGTTGCCTAGGCGGAAGATTGCGCTCACTGAGTGCTCTTGTTACAATTGAGTTGCTTCGATTTCATATTTGAATATATATAAGAACGACATCTACATTCTTTCTGTCGTCTGCCTATTTTCATCAGATCAACTTATTCGTCTTGCGCTATAGGGTAATACACTTGTCCAGATGCCGCTCTTTGGAACTGAAGCAGAACCCACAGTATTACAGAGTGAGTTTCTTAAAGCGCAGCCACGCTTTTACATATCTTAATGGAATTGGAAGACATGCAAAGTATTATCAATTTCGATTGTTTGCGACAAAGTTAACAAGATATAAGCTCAGATGTATGGATCACAGGTGTGTATATAGTAATATAGTTAAGCATGAAACGTTAGCTCACTACTGTCTCTGCCATATCCTATCTGCTTGAATGAAAGGAAATTCATCAAAATTAGTTATAACTCCTGGAAAAAGAGAAATCAATAGAGATAAATATTTCAAAGGCTGAATAAAATATAATCAATATAGATGACAACGAATAAATTTTGCTCAATTTTATGTTTAGGTCGCACGAGTGATATAGCCGAATGTTACGGTTAAATGACATTTTTGTTCAAAAGTGTTTCATGGATCAACGATCAATATTTCTGGAATAACAAATTGTATTATTTTGTATGCAAAATATATGTAACTATACACATAGAGACATACACACTCATATATCATGTATATGGGTGTGCGTATACATACATACATACATACATACATACATACATAATACATACACACACACACACACATACACACACACACACACACACGTATATATATATATATATATATATATATACATAACGAGAGAGAGAGATGTATATAACAATGTATGTGTCTCTATTTTGTGTCTGCGTGTATAAATGTATATCTATATAGGATATCATATGCGTGTGTATTTATGTGTTTGTGTGTGTGTGAGTGTACATTCAAAGAAATAAAATCTTACTAGTGTTTTGATGTAAGACAACTAAAATTTAACAAACAAAATTTTTCATTGAAAACAGAAGACCCGGATGTAATATAGTTCAACAGTTACATAATCTATGGAGTGTTTGAAATGCCTATCACGCGCAATACTTTGCAAGTCTAAACCCCGTTCGTCTTACATATTCATCCATATATACCTCCCACTCTCCATATCTATATATATATATATATATATATGTGTGTGACAGAGAGAGAGAGAGAGAGAGAGAGAGAGTGAATGAGTGTGTGCGTGTGTATGTGTGTGTATATATATATATGTGTGTGTGTGCGTGTGTGTGCGTGTGAGTATGTGTGTGTGTGTGTGAGTGTAGTCAGTGATATATAAATATAGTCAGAACAGTTTACGCAATAGAGAGTATAATTTACATGAAGATGACATTTCAGAAATGGTTATTTTGAACTTTTTTTGACAGTCGTCGGATGAAACTTTGAAGCACTCGTTCCTATTGTATGACATATCGTTTCCAATATTATTATGTGTTTATCCTCGTGATCTTTTGTTGAAGAAGCAGGCTTTAGCGCTCCGCGTTATCATAAAAAAAAACCCCGCCAAAATCGTTAACGCGTAGCACAAAATGCTTAGCTGTATTCTACTGCTTTATGTTCTGAGTGCAAATATCACGGAGGTTTACTCACTATTTCGTTCTTGCTGGATCGATAAAATTGAGTGTAAATAAAATGCTGGGGTCGATATAGTCGGCTTTTCTTTATCAAAAAGGTACTGGCTCGCTGATCTAGTCCGAAAAAAAATTAAAACCATTGGTATAAGGAGGACTTGTTAAAGGAATTGATATTAAGCTACAATCGACTATCCTCGTTAATATTTCCTTACTTCATAGAAAACAGAAATTATTATAACGAATATTCTAAACATCTACAGCAATATAGATGAAGACATTTTAAACTAAATATTTATTGTTTATTCAGCAATTATAAATATCAAAATATTATTTAAAAATTCAACTATCAGAATGGGTGCATGATAATGTTTTTAGTTCCGGACATATTTCAAATGCTGACATGATTGTTCATTGTCTTCCAAAATTCAAAATCTATGGCGCCAAAGTACAGTACGTGAGAGCAGAAAGCAGCAAATCACTGTATGCTGTCCATTTTACATATATAGGAAGATATTTACTGTCGAACATTTTCCGTGTCATGCAAGTTGAGTTTACTGTATTTGGTCTTTATTTATTGACTGATTTGATGTTTGAAATAAATAAATATTCTTAAATGTGCAATATATCTTCTCATGAAGAGCATCCTTATTTGGAATATGATCAGCGCATTCGTCTCTTTCAAAATTGTTATTACAGAAATAACAGATATTCATTCACCCACAGAATAAACATGATTATATTAACATAAATTAAGCATTTATAAGAGTGATGGTAAATTAAGGTAAGGATTTGCTGTTTGAATGTCAATTTAGATGTATTCTTCAGCTATTGGGACGTGATTTTTCTCCAACGAAAATTATTTTTCTCCAATTAAAATTATCAAAATCATTATATATTATCGAAGTTTCACGCAATAAAAAGAAGCATAAATCTTTAGATCCCATTTGAATATCTCATACGAGTGATACAATAAAGATTCTAAAATTCTGAAAGATACAAATAATTAAACTTAATACGCTAAAATATTACTACAAATTTTGGTTTTCTAACGTCACCAGTTGCCCTCATACACAGTCTCTATCTGTTGCAAAGTTGTTTATTATCTAAACCATCTAGCCATGAGGATATGTTAGATATGCAAATGATGGATGTAGCCTTTTGAGAGTAGGGTAAGGATTCAAATGAATAGAATTATATACAAATAGAAATGTTGGCTGTTTAGCCTCAGGAAGTGTACACGTAAACAGTCTTAACTAGTCGCGAAGCGCTTTGCTATCATAAGAATTTAGCCGTGGGCCTAGATTATATATTAACATTTTATGGCATGCAGGTGCTGGATGGTAGATAGTCGAAACGTAGAATACCAATTTCGTAGTGTATTACTTTTGATCCTTTACGGTCTAATCAGAAATCTGATGAGACTAACCTATCAAGGTCATTCCTACCGGCTGATAGAATACGTGCCATTCAACTGTTAATGTCGAGTGAATCAGTTATGTTCGTTTCTTAAAACAATCACTCCTGTACTTCTGTGAGTATCGAGCATTGTTTATGTTATTATTATGGTTATGTATTTCGATAAATCCAATAATTAGTACAGCAGTACGTCAGATAGCTACTGCACTAATATATATATATATATATATATATATATATATATATATATATATATATATATATATATATATATATATATATATATATATATATATATATATATATATATATATATACATATATATATATATACATGCACACACATATAGATGAACATATGCACATATATATATATATATATATATATATATATATATATATATATATATATATATATATATATATATATATACATACACACACACACACTCACACACAGTATATCACAAAAATCGAAGGACAAACGCAAAACGAAAACAAGAAAGCGAGGACGTGGTACATGTAAAGTATTAGCAGACACTCAGTGAAGGAAAGAAAGATGGTTTTACGTTCCGGCCATAGCTCTTCAGAAACGCAGAAAAGTTCAATAGAGAAGGAAAGCGGAGGAAACAAAAACGCCAACGATTCACATGTTTTTGAACACACACACACGCACGCACACACACACACACACACATATATACACCCACACACACATATACACACACACACACATACAGCCACACACACATATACACACACACACACACACACGCACACACATGTGTGTGTTTGTAAATTTATATGTATATATATATATATATATATATGTGTGTGTGGGGGGGGTAATTTTGGACACCCTCCAGGACGTAAAAGAAGAACCTGTCAGAGAGCAGATGAACACAGTAGAAACACTACTGGCATCCAACTGTTTGATTTCTTTAGACATCTCTCTGGAGAAGCTAATACCGGAAATTGCTTTTGCTTCTATTAAGGGAGAATAGTTATTTGCTGATCGCAAATTTACGCGTTGTTCTGAGAGTGATATCAGCCGTATGGAAGTCGTTAAGTTACTTGAAACATTTTGGGCACATGCATCAGGTGATTTTTGCTGCCACTTTATAATGACTTTCATATTCTGGCTGACCGTAGCTGAATGAAAGGTAGCACTCTCAAATGATATGATAGAATGAAGGCATGTGTCAGCGTGCGTGTTAACTCTCTGAATATATACATCAAGGCGCACCACATGTATGCAGAGAAGTGTAGTTTCTACCAAATGGGAAACCACAAACGTGAACTGCTTCAAGAGTACAAACCAGTGATACCATTTTTCGAAATAGAGCTGCAGCCATCATGTCTATAGGTTTGTGTACACACACGCACACACACACACACACATACACACACATGTATAGGCGTAGGCGTGACTGTATGGTATGGAATTCACTTCCTGATCACACTGTTCCGTGCTCAATCAACATCGTGACATTGGGCAAGTGTCTTCTACTATAGCCTCAAGCCGACCAAAGCCCTGTGAGTGGATTTGGTTAACGGAAATTGAGAGAAGCCCGTATATGTACATATTTATGTGTGTGTGTGTGTGTATGTGTGTGTGTGTGTGTTTAGTTGCGTTTCTCTCCCGTCATCGCTTGACAAACGATGTTGGTGTGTCTACATTCCTGTAACCTAGTGGTTCGGCTAAAGACCGATAACATAAGTACTAGGCTTACAAAGAAGAAGTCCTGGTGTCGATTTGTTTGGGTAAAAGAAGTGCTCCAGCATGGCTGCATTCAAATGACTGAAACGAGTATAAAAAAGAATAAAAGAATATATATATATATATATATATATATATATATATATATATATATATATATATATATATATATATATATAATTAGGTTATATTCCGTTACGAACGTTGTAGAGCACAGTACAAGGCTCGTCCACCTTCCGATTTTGCCCATTGCAATCCATAAATTTGAGTTGGGACTTCTGTAGCATGTGAATGTAGCATGGTCGAATTGCAGTCGCCAGCTGAAGCTTCCTGATGAAGTTCAGAGACCGAAATGTCACGCAAATATGAGAAATGTTTGATTTAATTATGGAAATTTCCGATTAAGGTGGTCATTTGTCTCTCTAGGCCTCATATTTTTGAGGGAATGTGAGGATATTGTTGTTGAAATATAAATGTACATGTGTATTTCAAATATTTTGAGATATTTGTTCAATATTTACAAATAGAAGAAAACGTACATGCAAAAAACACACCAGTAATATAATTTTAGTTGTCGATTAGAATAGCTATAACTGACATTGATAATAATAAGAGGGTAAGCACAAATATCACTATTTCCTGTGTAGCGATACTAAAATCAAATAGCTGCATACTTAGAATAAAGACAACAATATTTTCATTATCTAGGCGAGCAGCTGTATTAATCAGTAGTTTCCATTCTCTGTAAGAACAATTATGTTCTTGTCTTTATTTACTTGAGAAAACACATCAATAAAAGTAACTTATTCCCTACTTTCTCTTTAAACAAAGCATTCGTAAATCGTACAAAAATCTGCTGACAGTTTAGCCTAAATAAGTGACCTCGAGTATTCTTCGAGGTCACATAGAAGAAAGAGTACACTATAACGACGATATATCATCACCTAAATGATAGCTTTTCGCATCCTTTACATCACTAAAGCAATTGGGAAATCCATAAATCTTACAGCTTCCCTTTAGCACTCTTTATATCACACGAATCCTTTGTGTCGTCTAAAGAAACATTTCAACCACGCATGCGATACTTTTGGCAAATTGTATCCATTTTCTACTTACTTTTCAATGTTTAACTCATTACATCGGATTTACCAGTATAATTGCTTTGAAGGCTGAATGAAAGACTAATCTTTTATTGGAATAAACGTGAATCACTTTTTCACTTAACTGGAATTGGTCAAACATAACGCATTAAATTTTCAGTCCCAACTGCAAAAACCTTTAGACTTCATTACATGCTTAATTTACACATGGGATAATTGTATATGAGTTTGAAGTTTGTTTTCTTGAAAATTGTTTATGCATAGGAAATATAGATTGAGACTAAGTTCTTATGATATATGAAATAGAAATAAATGGATTGAACTTTTCCCGCAAGCATATACGAAGACTGATCAATAAGTATCCGGACTAGTACTATAAAGACAAAACTACCACGCGTACCAATTTGGCCTTTAATCTCCTTCAAAGTAGTCTCTTTCGGAACCCAAACACTTAATCCAGCGCCGTTTCCATTGATGGAAGCATTCCAGGAACTCGTTTTCTGTGATAATCTGCAGCCGCCTCGTCACATTCACTTTGATTTCCTCGACATCCTGAAATCTTCATCCTTTCAAGTGAGATTTGATTTTGGGGAAGACGAAAAAGTTACAAGGGGGAGATTTGGGGAATACGGTGGTTGTCGGACCTGGAAATGCGGTGCCTAGTCATAAACTGCTGCACAAGCAGCATTCAATTGACAAGTTGTTAGGTGAAAGCATTTTTGGCACATAATTATCATATCCAAATCTTCAGTGATAATGGATTCAACTGAATCATAGCTAATCGGCACATGCTGTGATAACTCAGGGATGGTTGTTCAGCCAATTTTCTCTGACAGCTGCACGCATATATGCCATATCTCTCTCAGTTGTGTTGGTTGCCGGTCTCCCAGAACGTTCGACACTATTGACATTTCTTCGGGTCATTCACTCGACATTTCTTCAGGTCATTTACTCCTCTCCATACACTTTCTGCGATTTTGCGTTGGCCTCTGAGTAGGTATCACCAAGCTTTTGACAAAAGTTGATGCAGATTCATGGTGGTCAATGCGACGATCACACTCTACACACGTTCCTTCCAAGCACTGTTATAAACAGCGGAAGTGAGCTATAACGCTAAAACTTAGTGCACGTGCACAGCAAAGTTCAAGGTCAATCTGTGCCAAGTAGTTTACTCTATGTACTTTAGGTTCATTACTATGGCATCAGTCCGGATATTTATTGATCAGACCTCGTATATCCTACATTAAAATTATAATATACGAGGCACCAGAATAGTGTTGATATATAATATCACGGGTAAAGAGTCATCGACAGGAATTGAGCTAGAATTTTTTAGTTTGAAGCACTAAATATATCAGAAACAACTATATATGAAAAAAATATTGACTTGTTTTCTTCTTCGAACATGAGGGTAATATAGTTCACAGAATATGTATATTATGAAAGGGAAACTTTATTGTGATTTTATAAACGTGTCATGTATTTTATGCTAACAGACATATAATTATCCACGCAGTGTCGCTACCTATCTGACTATGACTTCTTTTATTTATGCACGTGTATCCAATCAATTTCAAGTTAGATTTTAGTGAATTTTGTTGCAAAATTAAAATTGTATCACGCATTCGAATGTTAATATATTAGTAATAGTTACAGACATCAACCTCTGCAGATTTGCATAAATTTTCACTGAAAGAAATCCAAAAGCTGCCCTGAGGTAGGTCTCATCTCATAGCTAATAGGTTGCTAGTGGTTCATAGATAATAATCTGTTTTTGAGGCGTATGTTTCAGTGTTTTAAACGTTCAATCATCAATTTCTCGTCTGGTGGAGAGAAACGATCACATTTTGATAAATGGATTTATTAAGTAGGTAAATGTAAGACCGATATTTTTGAAATAAATGTTTTAAGATTAGCGTTACTAAGAACTTCGTACATAATAAATGAATACCAATATTGTGAGTATAACTCGTGTATAGATTGTCGTATATTTTTGTTAGTATGGCATAAACGTTGACACAAAGATTCCTAACGATCTTCCACGCCGTTTTCGTTACGCAATTTCAATCACAAGTCATTGATTTACAGGGGGTTGAGTATAGGAAACTCGGCGTCAGCGCCGCTCAGTGGCGGTAAATCAGAAACTACATGGTTGCAAAGTTGGCTTTTTTAGCCACAAAAACACGCTTGCACCACTTGTCATGCCAGCACCTATATATTCAGCAATCGTTTATGATATGAGATTAAATTCCATCAATAAATTGTAGACTGCAGCTAGATGTACTCCCCTAAAGGTTTAAATACTATCTCTGATCCCTTAAGGTAACTATAGCCGAGCACACATATTGAAAATACGTCTGCCAGTTTTGTAATTCTGTTGCGCAAAGTGAGACCGAGTCTAAGGATGAGGTCTCATGAGTCAAACAATTCACTTTACACATATAAAAATAATCATATAAAAATACATTTAAAACGTCTATTCAAGAGGTTTACGATCACAGTGCAATTACTATGAAATTGAAATTATGGCAGAAATTATTAGAGGAACAAATTTCATTATAAGTACTCCATCAGAAGCAAAGTACACACTTTATATTTCAGGGATAAGAATTTCCCGGAAAATTAAAGTACCGGATGATAAACGTCGCATAAATACTAAGTAATTTATATTTCATAATGTCGATAAACCAAGTTCCAATTATTCTACAACGAGATATCGTTTTGAAGAAAATGGCATAGATTACGTATAAGTGTATGTGTGTAAGCGTGCTTGTATGGACGCATTTATATATATATATATATATATATATATATATATATATATATATATATATATATATATATATATATATATATAGAGAGAGAGAGAGAGAGAGAGAGAGAGAGAGAGAGAGAGAGAGAGATGTATGAATATGTATATGATTTATATATATATATATATATATATATATATATATATATATATATATATATATATATATATATATATAATATATATATAATATATATATATATATATATATATATATATATATATATATATATACAGAGAGAGAGAGAGAGAGAGAGAGAGAGAGAGAGAGAGAGACATGTATGAATATGTGTATGATTTATATATGTATATATATGCAACACATATACATCAAAATATATATATACACATACATACATATAAATATACATATATCTATCTGTCTATATACCACACCCATACACACACGCACACATATATATATTTCACGTAGAAACAGATATTGAATGTGTTAGAAAATGAATAGTTTCAATATATTAGGTTTGTAGGCAATTTTAGTAGGGAATTAGGAGATAAATATAAATAGCAAAAGGAAGAAATCTACAATATCGAGATCCTCATATACCTTACCAATTTCTTTCATGAATAAAGAAGTGAATCGATGTGAATGGTCGAAATATTCAATTACATATTAATGATATCCGAAATTGAGTCAGCAATAAGACTTACATTATATGTGAACAGAAAATAATTGAGCGATACGGACACATACCACGCAAAAATAATAATAAAAAAATGGAATACTATACAGCTAAATACACCTGTACTATAACACATATATATGTTTCGTATATAATGTGAGTATATATACTTTAAAAATACATTTACGCACACACACACATATCTATTATATATACATGCATGCATACATACACACACACATCTATCTAACTATCTATCTATCTATCTATCTATCTATCTATCTGTCTATCTATATATATATATATATATATATGTATATATATATATATATATATATATATATATATATATATATATATATATATATATATATATATATATATAAACATTTATTTATACATATATGTATATATGTATGTATGTGTATAACGACTTTTGTTTCATGTTAGTAATGAAGCTCATATCACCTTCATGTGGGTTTATGTGAAGTATTTACGATTGTAGAATTCTGTTATATAAAACATACGTAAGAACGCTGTCTAGGTAATCTCGCTACTAGTTTATTAACTAATCGAAACACAAAAAGAAACATCTTCCCATTTTCCCCTAGCACCAGACCTTAAGAAATGAAATTCAAAATGGAAGATAATTGCATTTTAACTATCACTCGTTTTCCGCTTACTGACAGGAATACGATTACAATTTGTTTGAATTCCAGTCGTTCAGCCTGCACGAAAATTCTCCAATATACACGAATTCGGTTAGAGAAATTACCGTGAAATAATGTCTGGATAGTTTCAACGTAGATTTGAATAAACCTAGTAGATCAGAGTGGAATTTCATGGACATCTTCACGGAAACTTGGATTATATGTCGAGGCAATTATCATTCGGACTGAAAAAAAAAAAAATAATAGAAAATTTGTAGACGATCAAAGTGAATCTTTTAGGACATAAAAGAGACGTCTGAACAAAATATAAGTAAACATAAGAGACGTATGCGTGGGTATATACATACGCATAAACACATACATACATACATACATATATATATATGTGTATATGTATATATATATATATATATATATATATATATATATATATATAGAGAGAGAGAGAGAGAGATAGATAGATATATACATATATATATATATATGTATACGTATGTATATCTATACATATATATATGTATATCTATACACACATACACACACACACGCTCACACATACACATACACACACACACACACACACACATATATATATATATATATATAGACACGAACACATATATATATGTGTATATATATATATATATATATATATATATAGAGAGAGAGAGAGAGAGAGAGATTTCCTTATAAGCTTGCCTATATCTGTAAACATATATGTATGAGACTTAACTTTCATATAAAAGACACTCATCTACCCACGCTCCAACAAATGCTCACATTCACACATATATATATAGTGTGTGTTTATGAATAAATGCACACACACGCGAATATATATGTATATATATGCATATACATACATATATATATATATATATATATATATATATATATATATATATATATATATATATACATATATATATATATATATATATATATATATATATATGTGTGTGTGTGTGTGTGTGTATGTATAGATACGTGTATGCATATATGTGTATGTATATATATATATATATATATATATATATATATATATATATATATATATATATATATATATATATATATATATATATACATACATACATATACATTCATATATATATTTGTACAGAAACCGAAATATCACATGTCATTTCAACGTGCTATGACAAAAGTAAAAAGAAATTCTGATCTCTACTTTACAGAGGAACATTCCAGCAAGATGTGAAAATAAAATGACAAACTCAAATATTCCGTTTGTAGTCAGCCACAATCCTAGAAACCTCATCATCCTGCACTCAGCCAAACGATACATCGTAATGGGACATTAATCAGCAAATATCTAACAAATAATTGAAAAAAATCACAAATAATCAACAGTCGAAGACAACCACCTGACCTGTAGAGAATCCTGACAATGTTGAGATTCACATTTGAAAAAGAATCGATGCAAGTAACCAACTGGGATTTCCACAGTTGGTTTCTTGCATCGTTTCTTTTTCAAATGTGAATCTCACCTTTGTTATGATTGTCTTGAGGTTAGGTTGTTGTCTTCGACTGTTGATAATTTGTGATATTTATATGGGACATTTAAATTTTTTGAGCAAGTGATAACCAAAAGACTCAAGAATGGGAAGGATTTCAATGTGAGTGCAGACATGAATTGCGAAACACAAAATCTTCATCTACTGCATCACGTGCCTTCAGTGCAATGGAGACAGGTCGAAATCTTACCAGTCGTGTAAATGTGCATAAACAACAAATTGGATATTCATGTTTTAGGAATGTCCCATGCAGTGAACATGTAGACATCTGTGCAAACGGAAAATTTAAAATATTCCCATTTTACAAAGTAGTCTATGAAAATGTACAACAACGAAAGTCAAAAGAAGACTACTTGATAGGAATTCTGAATACAAAATTAAACCGGAAATAGCCAACACTCCATATAATAGACAATGATAAAGGAATATTTATGATTAAAATCATGAGACTGAAAATAAGCTGGAAATAATATTACCATTGCCACAGAAGTAACTTCTTCTTTAAGAGTTTGTGTGTTTGAAAAGGTTTTACGAAAGATCTCGCAAACTAGAAAAGAACTTCATCTCAAAACAATTTAGTAACACCTTCATAACAGGTTGCATAATATAAAAAAAAAATTAAATCAACTTTACACTTCAAAACTGTATTCAGTAATCGACATAGACTTTCATATATATGTATGTATATATATACGTATATAAATATATATTTATATATATATATATATATATATATACATGTGTGTTTATATATATGTATATATATATATATATATATATATATATATATATATATATATATATATATATATATATATATATATACATGTGTGTTTATATATATGTATATATATATATATATATATATATATATATATATATATACATATATATATATATATATATATCTGTTTGTGTGTATATATATGTATATATATATATATATGTGTGTATATATATATATATATATATATATATATATATATATATATATATATATATATATATATATATATACATATACATATATAAATATACATAAATATATATATATATATATATATATATATATATATATATATATATATATATATATATATATATATATATATATATATATATATAAAGTCGATTAAGTAAAGAGAATGTGTGTACGACGGTCGTTTCGACCCAGGCTGCGACTGTTCTTTATGAGTGGGATGTTGTGCATCATAGAATGCTGCATCCGTTTTGCAGTCTGGGTTACAACAGGTATCTTCGTACAATCAGTGACGTCCATGAAAGTCATTTCTTCGCCATTTGCAACTTGATCAATGATATATTCTCTCTAATTCGGATCTGCCTTATATCTGTCTTTCTAAGAATCCCTTGTACATGGGGAAAATGCATAACAATATGTGATCCATGTCCTAGCATTTCAATTTCAGATATGGGATTGTACAACGTGTCATTTCGTCTACTCTTGGTCGATAAAATAAAGCACTAGTCAATTACTGGGAACGATGTGGGTTAACGAAGCCTACTTCTCAATATTGCTGACATTAAATCAGAAGACATGAAGTGTAATGTTAATATACAGCGTAGTATTTGACACTCGTTCTTGATGTTGTTTTCGTGGTTGTTGTTGTAAGTGTTGTCCTCTTCCTTCTTCTTCTACTTCTTCTTCTTCTTCTTCTTCTTCTTCTTCTTCTTCTTCTTCTTCTTCTTCTTCTTCTTCTTCTTCTTCTTCTTCTTCTTCTTCTTCTTCTTCTTCTTCTTCTTCCTCTTCTTCTTCTTCTTCTTCTTCTTTTCTCGCATTGTCGTACCTCCTCATCTACTGCTGCTGCTTTACTGCTACTGCTGGTGGCGGTGGTGGTGTTGTTGCTGCTGCTGCTGCCACTGCCCCTACTACTACTACTACTACTACTACTACTACTACTACCACCGCCACCACCATCACCACCACCACCAACAACAACAATACCACCACCACTGATGCTTGTATTGAGTTATTGCTCCGGCAACTGTGTACACGCGTATTTTGCTGACGCTCCACCATTTTTCATTGGTGAACTATTAACGATACTATTTCGAGAAGCAAAAGCTCTGCCTTAACTTCATTTTGACTAATTGCATTTGGTAAAATATATCAGTTTGTAAATATTGACAAGCATTAGCTGATTAACGAATTAAATAGTCAGAACATATACACATACACGCATCTCCAATAGACCAACACAGGCACACAGCGGAGAGGAAGTTAGAGAAAAGAAGAGGAAGAGATAGATAGAGAGAGAGAGAGAGAGAGAGAGAGAGAGAGAGAGAGAGAGAGAGAGAGAGAGAGAGAGAGAGAGAGAGAGAGAGAGCGAGTGATGAGGCCGACAAACTGACTGTAGGACAGTGATATACTCACCGTCATGTCTCTCATCTTTATTTCTCGCTCTCTGCATTTCCCTCTGTGTATAGTCATGCATAATATATACCTTTCTGCTCATGTCCCAATATGAAGACTGTTTGGAAATTTGTAAGTAACGTACATATTGCCAGTGAAGTCCCAAATGACAGGACAACCGTCAGAGCAGAGATTGCTGAGCATTACGCAAAATATGACTTGAATACAATTTCTCGTTCGGTCGTGATCAACAACTGAGCATCGTATTTCATGGAGAAATGCTGCTGAATCACTTGAGATGGTTGCATATGTTTCCATCCACATGTTTGAAAGGAGGAAAGGAATATTACAGTCTACCTACGTGCGTGCGTTTACAATGACACGTTAGTAAACACCCGGACAGTGAAGGGCGTTTCGCTATGGTAATCGAAAAAGCAGTACATATTTATGTGTCGTTAACCTTCTTCATCAAACGGACGATTCGCTGCATTTTATAACTACGAGCCACCTGAGAATACTTTAAACGACTGATTCATTGCCTACGACCGACAAAGCGGAATAGAGCAGAAAAAAGAACGTGCCTCGTAGAATACGATGATGTCATTCGTAGACCAATGATGTGTTTAAACAGATAGCGTCTACGAGGACATATTTTTCATAGATTATTGCTACTACACGTAGAATATGTAGCGTCCTACGGTACGGGTGTACTCAAGTCTTAAATATGATTGCACTTCATTATATTTCATTAAATGTAGTAATGTTATTTCATGTACTTCTGCTTATTCTACAAACATGCATACATGCATACATACATACATACATACATACATATATATATATATATATATATATATATATATATATATATATATATATATATATATATATATATATATATATATATATATATATATATATATATATTTATATAAATAAGGATAAGACCGGTATTTAAAATATTGATCTTATCAAGTGGTCAGCATGGGAATAAAAACTATCAAAGGTAATAATTATTTAAAATTATAATACAGGGTATCAAGAGATACCACCACGCTGAAAAAATAGCAGTCAAATCCTGACTCCAAAACCACAATAAATGTCTGCAAGGCACGATTAGCGAAGACGAAGACCAAATAAACCAGTAAAAATAATAAGATAATTTCAAATCCTGGATTTCTGGCTTTGCATAAACGCTCTGCCTTCATCAGTGAAATATACTCAAGTACATAAATACAAATACATGTATATAAACAGTATACTTACATATACGGACGTATACATACATATATATGCACATATATATTTATTGTGGTTTTGGAGTCAGGATTTGACTGCTATTTTTTCAGCGTGGTGGTATCTCTTGATACCCTGTATTATAATTTTATATATATATATATATATATATATATATATATATATATATATATATATATATATATATATATACTTTATTTAAAAGTAGCAGAGATATAACAAAAACTGTTAATGTGAGTTTCACGTTCCCGTTCATCGGACAGTTTTGTTAGATATGGGAAAGAAATTTCTTTCCTATTTCTAACAAAACTGTCCGATGAACGGGAACGTGAAACTCGGAGTAACCGTTTTTTGTTATATTTCTGCTGCTTTTAAACAAAGCATATCACTGTACCTCTGGTATTTGAGTACTTTTTATCCATCGTGTTGCACATTTATGTGCTTACTCCGGTTTATATAT
>NC_142939.1:20574759-20612259 GCF_046866305.1 Octopus bimaculoides | reverse complement strand
CGAGGAAGCAGCAAAAAGACTACATACCACAAAAATTAGGGATAATTTCGAAAGTGAATGAAAAATAAAAACTTTTACCAATCTATATTCTGTACCATGGTTTCAAGTCAATTTTAGTAAGATAAAAATTATATATCTTACAAGGTCGGACTATCATCAGCAGAAATGACCAGACAGCATATGAAGCACGAGTCAATAAGCAGCATGGTTCGTATTCCTATGTCTAATTTTTCAAAATATACCGCGTATTTGCGGTTTACCTAATCGGCAGCAAATACAAAAATGCCGATTTTTTTCCGAAAATTAGCCAAAAAGAATTTTATCTACAATCAAGGTCCTTTCAATATATTGTCGTCTAAATTACGCAAAAAATGAAAGTAACACTAACATCTTATTTTAACAGACATATTTATCAAAATTACATTAAAAATATCTTAAAATACTAAAGAGTAGATTTATTCAATAAAATCCCCATTGGACTGCAGACGACTTCGAAATCTCCTGCAACATTTCTGGATGGTTTCCTTTCTTAAGTTGGAGAATGCTGCTATAATCCTTGCTTTCAGTTCACATTTGGTGTTACAAGAACTGTTTTAGTCTCTCGCTCAACTGCGCTCCGCACATGATAATCAAGGAGATAGCAATCTGGGGAGTAAGGAGGCCAAATGTAGTGATGTGGTGGCAGAAATTTCCAGATTGTCATGAGTCGATTCTCCTGCTTCTCTGGTATGGTACAGAATCGTGTTGCTTGATATAGGGTCTTCAAGCAGCTGCCCTCTTGACACAGGGCAGCGCTAACTCGTCAAGACCCTTTCTGTAAGCCTGCTGTTCAGAGTGAGGCCGTGTGAGAAGATGAATAGAGGCATAACTGCGCCATAATGTTGACTGGATATTTGATTGTTATCATTCTCGGTACATGTTTTGGGGACACGGAAAATCAACATTTGTCCTCTGTTCACTGTCTGTTTGTATCGGAGTTTCAGGCACCAATGCCAAGTACGTTGTTTCCAAATGCTTAGCAGAGTGAATTGCGTTGTTTTTCTCACAGACAGTGCACAACTAACACTACTATACTGCTTAGAGACCAACGGGAAGGACATAATAATCCCGTTTATCAAAAGTGAAGTAACGTCATCCACTCGGTTACCTCTACCTCTAGCCAGGTCACCAAAGAGTACTTTGTGTTGAGGTTGTTCATGAAAATTTTCATTGCAAAAGAATAGAGCCCTTCCACTGCCTGACAACAATGCCTGACAATAATGCACCAGTCCACAATTCCATTATGGTAAGCAACTTCTTGAGAGAGGTGGACACCAAAACTCTCCCTCAGTATAGTCCAGATCTTTCTCCCGGTAACATTTGATTGTTCTTCGATCTGAAGGAAAACATCAGTCGGATGATTGGAAAGATGAAAGAGACTGTGACAAAGGCCATGGATGGCTTTACTTTGAAAGAATTTCAAAGGGTCTTCATAGCGTGGCTGGTACGCCACAAAAATTGCATTAAACTAAAAGAATTCTACTTTGAATAAGATTAGTGCTTTGTACGCTTTGAAATTAAAAAAACAATGTTTCAAAACTTCTACAATGCACTTTGTATAATTTTGGAAACAAAAAGGAAGTTTAGAACAGAATTCAGACGCAGATACATTTATATGTGTGTTTGTCAGTATATACACACGTATGTGTGTGTGTTTGTGAATGTGTGTTTACACGCATACACGACACACATAGAAGTAAACACATACACTCGGCCTCACACATAACTACACCAGTGCACATGTAAATTGCGTGTATTAGAGATAGCGCTAGTTTCATAGCACCACTATTTCCTCCCCATTCGCTCATTTATTATTTAAGAACCCGGTGTAAATGTGGAATCCAGTGACGATCCCTCGCACGAATATATATATATATACATATACATAACCAGATAGGTATACACACACACACACATACATACACACATACACCCCCCCCCACACACACATATATATATATATATATACACTTACAAACACACATACATACATATATACTGACATACACAGTCAGGCATATACCCACCCACAAGTATTTCGCATATATATTAAATTAGAACGCAGAGAGCCGGATTTTATACCACAATGCGTTCTGTCTAGTCTTTTAGTAATGATTTTAAATTTTAGCACACGGTAAGCCATTTCAGGTGAGGGATTAGGTCAATTACATTGACCCCAGTATTTCACTGGTACTTAATTTATTGATCTCGAAAGGATGAAGGCAAAGTTGATCTCGGCAGAATCTCAACTCAAAACGTTATGACGGACGAAACGGCGCTAAGCATTTTGCCGTGCATGCTATCAATGCCGTCAGTTCGCGGCTTTCCACACACAACCACATACACATACCAATAGAACATTGTCTACTTACATATCTTTGTGGGTGTACACCTGGGCAGCTTCGTGTAAGTTTATTTATGAGTGTTTTGGCGTGGTGTTTCTGAATATCAGTGGACATTGTTTATGCCAGGTTATTAAATATTTAACTGGAAATTAATATATTGTGCATAATAATACACTTTCACTAATAAGTACGTGCGTCAGATAGCTACCAACTTTTAAATAAATTTGTGTTATTTTTTTCTATGGTATCATGATTATGACAATGAATGTTTTCATTATTAATGCTCTTAGTCGAACTCGTGAGGACTTAACCAATGCTTGTTAATATAATTTCTAATATTCAGAAATCATCGATACATATATATTCTATGAACTGTCTTTTGTGAATAGTTCTTAAAGGAAATTTTGGACATAATCCCTGGTGATGTGTGAGAAAATATAGATGCGATAGATATAAATTTCGGATCTGTTTTGGCTATACTGTTCTTCTTTGTCTCATATTAAAACGTAAACTCAAACTACAGAGATGCATCTAAAGGAATGTTCTCATAGAAGACCGCATCAATCAACTTCAAAATTAGATCAGCCCCAACTAAATTGTAGATACACGGTATGGATGTGTCACGTGTTTCTATTATGTAAATGCAAAAAAAAAAACGCATCGCAAATCGAATGCATGAAGAAATGAACCACAAGGTAAATAACAAATCTATGGGGCCAATTTAGTGGTCTCATAATGATGTCTTATACCAGATTAATATCACAAATACAAACATATTTTGAGTAAAACGTGACCTTAGTTGTACAAGTAAGAAGTAGCGTCTCCGTCATGATTTCATAGAAAATCAACTAAGGTAGAATTAGGTAAACTCAATGTTTACGTGTATGTAATTTGGCAATGGCACATAACCCAAACCGAATTATCGGATATATAAATGTTTGAAACATTGAGCTATAGCTTGTTCGTTATCATATCGCTCTCTCATCAATATAAGCAAGAAAATGACATTCGCACGTGTCGAATTTGAACTAGTGTTAATGGATGTTGAAATTATGTAAATTATATAAACATTGAATAATGTCATCGGTGGTAGCGTTAGATCAAGACAAGATATCTACTCGATTAATACAAGGTGGTAGTGACATCAAGTAGAACCAAGACACACGAACAGCTAAAACATTTTTAATTAAGGTACGTGCACTCCACCTGTAATACTTCATCATAAAGTGATGGCTATTAACTAACTACTAAAACAAATATGTTGAAGAGAACGGATATACCTGACATCTTTAATATAAGAATGAAATGAGAATAGTCTACACACAACTATAATAATATAGTTCAAATGTCAATGTGAAGAATTCATATCCATATAGAAGCGTTCAATTACAAAGAGGAATACCACGTTAAGTTATTCTGAATGTTAAAGGTGGGTAGCGTGTTAAGGAAACATTTTGAAACTAAATAACGTAACATGTTTCTAACAGCGGTTGATAAATGTCTACTTACTTTTGTCTGGCACCGCAATGAAACGGGCACATTGTAGAATGAAACGATCATTAAAAGACTTACTTAATAATTGAATTTACTTAACAAAAACATTGAACTTCAAGCAATTACCAAAATATCAATAGAAAAGGTCACAACTTATTTGATCATATAGTCTACATACGCTGATATAAGTTACTTACTGGACAAGAAACGTATCTATCAATCGATCATTTACCAAAGTACATCTTCCTAAGCTCTGAAATAATAGAGTCTTTATTTAGGCTTAATGTAGCTTTCTTTTTACTTTCTATTCCTCAACTACTAGATAATGCTAATTTGAAAATATGAATATGTCTCAAGCATAGGAATTGCAATTAGATCTGTTTCTTTACTCAAATTGCTGTGTGAAAATCTGATATCAGTTAAATTTTCATTTTATTAAAGTGGACATTACATTAAACGTATAGCTTTTCGTGACGCTTTATATGATATCGGCGAAAAGAACGTATGTATTTCTATTTTGCTGTGATGTATGTGATAAATTCTGTTCGACTTATCAATATCAAGAATGTATTATCAAGAATAAAAACAAAATTTTCAACAACAAATTACACCTGCTCACTTTTCATTGGAAAAACGTACGAAGAAAATCTCCGATATGATCTGCTCTGAGAAGCAGTCTTGGATAAATCCCATCCTCACTATAGCTAAGGCAAGAGAGAAACTAGCGTAAAAGCCCAGAACATAATCATTTCCCCAAAATGTTTATGAGGTTGTATTACTTGAACTAATATGACGTTACCCTCGTTACTATGACAACAGTACGGATACTTATTGATCATACCTCGTACATATACGTGTAATGATTTGTATGTATAAAGAGAGAAATAGAGAGAGAGAGAGAGAGAGAGAGAGAGAGAGAGAGAGAGAAAGATAGAGTGAGAAGTGATCTGTGCATGAGTATGTATTTCAAACATACTTATACATAAGCACACACACAGACACGCACTCACACGCACACACACAAACACACACACTAACGCACATGCACACACGTAGTAGAAATAGGGATTCAAATAATGAAACGTCTTTTCTCACCTCTCACATCACTTATCCGTTCTACTCACATAAACACGCACACACACACACACATGCATGTATAGATATGTATATATGTACATATATACATATACAAGTGCATATGTTTTGTATAGACACACATGTATATATGTATATAGACACAAATATACGTACACATATATGTGTATGTATATAATAGTACATTTTTAATCTCCGAAAGGCAAAACGGCGTATTTCATTTCTTCCTCCAAACAAAGACAACGAACATAACACATCAATGTTTATCTACATATTAATTTAGTTCCATTTCTTCCACGTCTCTGCCTCTTAATGTCTGGTCATTGTTAATAGTCTTCGTGTGAACTAATTTCAGGAAACTAAGCTCATCATATTAAGAATAATTGATTTTGGAATTATTTTAAGAAAATCACGTTTTATTTAAACTTAAGGACTTTAACAACAGAAATGTCAGATTATTTCTCATAGAGTTTCTTGAAATGTATTCTTTGACCTTAACAAACGTTTTATCCACAACGCTCGGTTGTGGATAAAAAAAAAAAGATTATATAATTGTAGCTTGGCAGGTGTTTATAAGCCATTTAAAATAACACACAAAAACCGTTAGATTCACTTCAGCATTTAAATTTAATTTGCCAAAATATTTTCGTCGCTTTCAGTCCACAACCTCTTCACTGACAAAATTCCCAGCACACGATCTTAGATCAGGTCACTTGCTATGCAAGTACATCTCCGATAATATAATTGTTTAGTTTGAAAGAATTCTTCAGGTATTTTCCATCTATTATCAGCCGCAACCGTGAAGAAATCAGCGATACTGGAAATAATTCAAATGCGTATTTACAGATATGAAATAGAACCAGTGTGCGTGTTATCAATGGCATAACGCCTCTCCAGGAAACAGCAGTGATGAACCAGCAGAATGACAACAAAGAAAAAAACGAATAATCCTTTCTAGTGGAGGCACAAGGCCTCACATTTGTGGGGAGTGGCTAGTCGATTAGATCGACTCCAGTGTTTCAAACAATTGTCTCAACTGCTACGTCACTCGTATTGAGAAGGGCATTGTCGCTTCGAATTTTCTTTGTACTCCCCCTTTATTTTTATTTATTTACTCCTTTAATTTTTTGCACCTTTTTCTCTATCTTTCCCTTTTCTCTATTACTAGATTTTGTAAATAAACAATCTGGTTCGTTTATTTTAATACAATACGTGTCTTTGCCAGGAAGACACTCCGCAAGAAATGGAAATAGAGTTGAAAGAAGATGCTAATAAAACTAATTATAATAATAATAAATGCGCTGATGGTGTACCAGGCGGTGGCTCTCATAGCTTCTGATCTTAATCGAGTGGAAGTGTTATCATGTACATTTATTTGCCTTGATATAAAAGATGAGCTACAGAAAATAATCTGCTCAATACCAAAAATTTGCTTGTCAGTTAGTGGCTGACGATATGCGCATCTCTGATCACGAGCAGAACTAGTGGAGAGCATCATAGTCATGTATTGAGAGGATTACTTTGGGGTTTGGATAATTCACTCTGGAAACATGGGTGTTTCGTTCAACATCTTTAAACAACCCTTTTTGAGCAGGATGGACTACTCGACCTGACGAAAATTCTAACTGGACCCCAGGAGCCAGGTCACGCGCTATTTATCTTGATATAAGATCACCATGTCACGCACATATGGTTGCGATGCATGTGACCACTGTATCCTTATCAGACAGGTAGTCATGACGTGTAAGCTGGGCTCTGTATATTATACCCTAGTGTCACTGTGATGGCATGCACTGTTTTCACACTCAATAATAATAATAATAATAATAATAATAATAATAATAATAATAATAATAATAATAATAATAATAATACTGAGATCGTGAATCTGAAAACTGACAGACAAAGATAGCTGAGATGTGATTTAGCAAACTGCATAAGTAAATTCTGACACCCCACTTATCTGTGGTAGCTCTAGAATACAATATCATGTGTGGCTTGAAATCAAATGCTACGAAATGAAAAATATTCTGAAGAATCTATAACATTCCATGATTTATCTTGTAAGAAAAACCAATTTCTTTTTTTAATTCTCGATCAATCTTATCTAGTAAATCCCATGTTTGATGTATATTGTAAACTTATTGCAGCAATATGCAGATAAATTCAGTACAATCACACACGCATGTTATACTTACATACATGGAGACATACATGCATGCTTGCATGCATGCATAGTACATAGATTACATGCATAGTACATAGATTACATGCATAGTACATAGGTTACATGCATAGTACATAGATTACATGCATAGTACATAGGTTACATGCATAGTACATAGGTTACATGCATACATGCATACGGAAGAAGGCGCCGTCAACATCAGACGTGCAAGCGTAGAAGACTGCTTGAAATTCTATTTTGAATGTTTTTCTTCTACATTCATGCCGACACTCCCTCCTTACATCATTAAGTGAAATATTTCTTTAATTACACATAAAAGAAACATTTTTTAACTTACCAACGTAGCGTTATTCAAACAGGATGAATAAAGATATATCATATACGACGTAGACTTATATAACACAATCTTACATACATACATATATATACACGTATGCATACATATACACATACATGCATGCATTCAAGTATATATATATATGTATATATATATATATATATATATATATATATATATATATATATATATATATATATATATATATATATATATATATATATATATATATATATATACATATAATATGTATGTGTATATGTATATATTACATAGGGCCTAACTGTACGGAATAAGAATTTTGCGAATTCTGATATTTACACTTTAATTTTATTATATTTTGGGGCATAAGATACAATGAAATCTTTCGATAGTTAATCGAGACTCGTATCGGTTCGTTCCTACTTTAAATTTTCTTGTCAATTACCACTCACCTCTACATTATTTTACTAGCTGGAAATTGATATAGTCTTGCACAATATGTCGATATTCTTTACCTGTAAATATTTTCAAGTGGCGTGTGAGCAATAAAGATGAAATAGAGTATGGGAAACGTCTTCCATTTACTCATTGAAGAATCTGGAATGGTATGTGGGATTAAATCGTGAACTGTCGTAGTAAGAAACACTTTAAAATAATGGACTAGAACTGCCTGTCGAGAATGCAATAAAATCGTGTGCAGTATTATTAATGAATATTTAGGGATTTAAAGCTTTGATACAATCACAGATATGTCTTGAATGAACTATTTCGAAAATATATTTTTACGAATATGAGATTATTGTCGTATTCTTATTTGCGCAAATGAATCGATTCAATTCTCATCTGAGATATAATGGCATGTTTCAAACTTAGAATAAAGAACTCGTTAGTTTAGACAGATAAATCAGAAATTTAATAGCCATCTATACAGAGAAAATGATTCCAAAGTGATATCACTTATATTTATATATATAGTATGAATGAAGATCATGTAGGAATGTGGAGAATAGTGCATTAACGTTTATAAGGAATCACATTAAACTATGCTTCTCTGAATAAGTATATTTCTATACTGCAGCATTTGAATTTATAGTACAGTCTCAGAGAAAATAAATCGAAGTGATTACCCTTATTATTTCTCTGTTAGGACTAAAACTTCACACTAGCTACAAAAGTGCGAATGAAGTTAAGAATTAAATACCCTTTCACTTCGCATTATCTGTATATATAGATTTATACCATGGTTTATGTATAATGGAAATTACTTTCTAAACGCTATTTTTGTTCCGAGGTTGTAAATTTTCGACGAAAGCTCTTGGAGAGAAAAATAATAATTTTCGGCGAGAATGTATTCCATTTAGTTACTTCCCCAGCTTATTTATTATACTTTACTTGTCAAAGGAAAATGGATTAATCGGTTAAAGGCAATGGTGAATCGAATTAATATGCTAATGTGTGTTTTTTGTGACTATGTAGAAGATTGGTAACTGTCTCTCTTCAACTAGAAATGGTTACCAACTACCCGCATAATCTAACTGACATAGGTAAGACAAATATTATATTAAGTTCTTGTGATTTTATAATTACGAATTTTGAATGATTATCATCAGCATACTATACATCATAAATTTCGAAATAAATAAACTAATTAAAAAAATAACCTATCCTATTTATTATAGTATCAATGAATTTGTCTCGGAATTCATTGTTTCTTTCTACAATGCTTAAAGGAAAATTGAATAAGGATACTGTTCCTAATTCATTTGCATAAATGTTTAACCTGGAGTACATCAAGTTTTCAAATAGTCTTCAGTATTGCATACTGAAGCGCCTTATTTCTCATGCTATTATTCACCTACAATATTTATACAAGATTCTGTACATTCATAATCAATAATCTATGAATATGAATAAAAAATTCACAGAGATATTCAATGCTCTTAAAAGCACAAACCTCACACCGTTTGAAATTGATTTTGTTCGACCTTGCATTATTAGATATGATGAAACCAAAACTTTAGTTATACATCATTGATTTTCACAGAGATATAAATATCTTCAGAGAGTAATGAAGTATCTACACTTGAGAATTAAAACTATAAGATTTAAGGAAGCTTAGATACTCATTTCTACTACAGGGTGCTTACGTTAACATTCTAACGTTCTACTTTTAATTGTGTATTATATGTTTCATAACATCAACTTTACTATTGCAACAAAATATATCTGCATCTTCCTTTCGTCTAAAATGCAACACAATGCTCGCCCATACTTCACCAAATAATGGTGCGTATGCAGATAAAATACTAAAGTAATTGAAATATTTTCGAAATCTAGTGCATTCAGCAATTGTCTTAAGGAGTGCAATTACAACCATCGCACCCAAAATTGATTTGATTTCTAGATGTGTCATATCATATATTTTTGCTCTCCAATATGTATATATATATATATATATATATATATATATATATATATATATATATATATATATATATATATATATATATATATATATATATATATATATATATATATATATATATATGTATATATGTATATATATACATATATATGTATATATGTATAAATATGTATATATATATATATATATATATATATATATATATATATATATATATATATATATATATATATATATATTTATGTATGTATATATATATATATATATATATATATATATATATATATGTGTATATATATATATATATACGTATATATATATATATATATATATATATATATATATATATATATATATATATATATATATATATATGTACGTAAATATGTATAGATGTAGATATAAGTATGTATATATAAATATAAATATAAATAGATGCATATGTATAAATATATATTTATATATATGTATGTATACATATTATATGTATATATATAAATAGATGTAGATACATATGGACTATGTATAGATATATGCATATAGATATATATACTGTCTGTGTGTATGTATATATATGCATGTGTGTATATATATATATATATATATATATATATATATATATATATATATATATATATATATATATATATATATATATATATATATATATATATATATATATATATATATATATATATATATATACACATTCATACATACATATATGCATGCGTATGTCTGGGATACATGTAGATGTTTTCAAATTTAAATTGGCTCTCTTACTCTTAATATTCCTAGATGACCCAACTTCACAATACGAAATACAAATGTGGACAGCAGAACTCATCATCGAATATTAACTATTAAAGGAGTATGAATGAAAGTGTAACAACACTTTTTAACGATGCTCCAGCATGACCACATCATTTGGGCTGAAACGAATATATATGTATACCACAGGCACGCATGCACACAAACTAGATACCACACACACTATACACACACTCACATGCAAAGTCCCACGCGCGCACATACACATACACTCACATGTACATATATGTATTTATAATGTGTACACCACAAAAACTGTGGTTTCCAGTTTTGAGTCGTAAACACACATCAAATTGAAAGTAATACAATCGTTGAGATGGTGTTATACATCATTGCTGAACGTGTAATATATTTTACAAATTCAATAGCAGATATTCCTAATATATTTGTAAGTTGTATTTAGATCTTACGATTTATCTGTTATTCAAATAACATAAATTGATCCTTTTTTAAATATTTGTGTTCGTCTATCAATGCGTATTTGATGCTCCATATTGAGTCTAAATTAACACAGACCATGTTATAGTACTGTGGTCTTTTCCAGGCCTGAATGATGAAAACACACATATACTGGTGCAGGTAACAGTTTATAAAATGATTTGTAAGTCATATTTAGACCGGAGATGTGTTGCCGCTAGAGATAACACACAGATCAATGGTTTTTTCCTGAAACAGTTGACCTTTAAGAGTAAATCAATATATTTAGGCAGTTGGCAATCTTCTTCACCCAACGGATACAAGCATTATTCTTGCATTGTAATATTGAGGACATTAGAAATGATTCTTCGTGTTGTAGCCGGTGGGCTCCATGTCGAATTGGTTGAAAACATTGTATAGTTTGTGGCAGTTTGTTCAACGGGTTCCGACAATATACACTAAACGCTTTACTGTAGTGGTTTTACAAGAATGTTGAATTTGGTATAAGAGTACAGACATTTCCTTTCTTAGTTATTAGGTCTTTTGTAGAGGTGGAGTGTAATGTTGTTTCTCACTAATACACACACACAGACAGGAGAACATGTTATATTTGATAAGCACACACTATATATATACATATATATATATATATATATATATATATATATATATATATATATATATATATATATATATATATATATATATATACATATATATATATAAATATGTATATATATATATATATATATATATATATATATATATATATATATATATATATATATATATATATATATATATATATATATGTATATATATATATATGTATATATATATATATATATATATATATATACTTTATTTAAAAGCAGCAGAAATATAACAAAAAAACCGTTACTCTGAGTTTATATATATATATATATATATATATATATATATATATATATATATATATATATATATATATATATATATATATATAAGTAACCTAGCTATAAACGTCTATATTTTTTCATAAATGAATGTTTAAACGTAATCACAAAACCCTTTAGATGTTCTGTTTTGCTTTGTACTAATACATAATATTTTCTATATAAAGCTTCTAGGGAAGTCTTTGTATATACAGGTATTTCACATTTATATACAAAATTTTGCAATATTATTTTATTCACTTAGATGTTACATGTTTGCACTTTTATCGTCTTCAAAGTATATTCTATTGAAATTGATGCATCGGTCCAGACGCGTTTTCCACTGTTTGTAAAAGTCCTGGAACTCTTGCGAAGTGATGCCTTTTAACGGTCCGATGCTTTTTTTTTCTTTACCTCTTTTCAAATCTGCGAAACATTTTCCTTCAAGGACATTTTGCAATCGGAGGAACAAAAGAAAAAGTGGAAGGAAGCAAGATCGGGTGACGTGAAAGGTGGCTAAGCGGGGTCATGCCATTGTTTTTCGAATACTGTCTCACACTTCCGTGCGTGGGCGAGGTACGACCTTTGCTGTAACTCTGTTTATTCCCAATTCCTCGTTCAAAAATCATTGGCTGGAGCTCCAGGACATACCATTCATATCAACTAAGTTTCATCGAGGTTGGTCTTCAGGCATCACGTAACTATTTCTAAAACGTCAAAACCAGTTGTAAACTTGTGCTTGCTCGTGGAACGACTTTTGTAAGATGGCTGTTTGGAGCATGAAAACTGTTTTAGCTACCATTTTCTCTAGCAGAAAGTTGAATTGCACGCACGCTCGCTGTTCCTTCGTTCCGGCAATCGCAAAAATCGACGAACAAGGGAGAAGCACTGCAAAGCAAAGACGCACCACGTAGAGGTGTGACCCTACAGGACGCTGGAGGTCGGTAGACAGATGACCAGGGTTCGCGTGAAGTGGCTTCTAGCGATGGAAGTCTGAACTACGAAGCGTTTCTCCTACAGAGAACGTTTCGTTTACTTTCAGGTACCTCTTTGTGTGTGTTTATATATATATATATATATATATATATATATATATATATATATGCATATAGACACACATACATGTACATGCTTACATATATATGTCTATATACATGCATATAAGGGTACAGGACGTCAAAAATCGTGAACAAAATGAGTAATGAGAACATAAAAAACAAAAGCAGGGAAAACGAAATTGTTTTCGAACAACTAAAGAAACAAATAGAGAAACGAGACAGGCAGCATAAAGAACATTCCATTGATCAGTGGTCCCCTACTCTGTGTGTGTGTGTGTGTCTGTGTGTGTGTGTGTATGTGTGTGTATACATATAAGAAGTACAAAACTATAGTAGCTAATGGCTAATACATATGGCATGTTCGATATGTTATACTCTGCATCTGCAGCATTTGGTGTGATATCTATATAAGGTTGTCTATATTGAATATCTCTGATATCATTCAATATATTCTTCGTGCAAAATTCGGTTATATGTGTTTCGTCTACGTCATACTTTATGGTCGAATTTTATTGATGTAATGTATTCAAACGAGAGAAATGCTTGGGCATAATCATAAAAAAAAAAACACAAAGAATATTTTAATACAATGAAAATGAGAAACAAACGCACAACACATATTGTACAATAAACAATGTCTATAAATAGACATAATTCTAAAACTAGATAATATGTCTATTCTTTGAAAAATTGAGATTTGAAATAACTTTTTTTTACATCGATCGACTTGTGATAAAAGAAAAATAACGAGTTATTCAAATTCTATGCTGTATACCATAGCACAAATTCACGATTATCTGAGGTTACTTCGTAATCAATTTGCATGCAAAATACATTCTAGTAGAAAGCTAACTGTTAATTTATTCAGAGTCACTTTTTACACCATCATGTTCATGATCAATACATACTTAACTAAAGTGGTAAGTTAAACTAGTGAACATGGTTTGATGGAATTGAAATGTACTAAATATGTCAGACATGCTTCCTTTGTAAGAATGCTTGCATCATAGAAATATTATTGCTTCATACGGAGGATCAATCGTCCAGGCTACATAACCGTCCAGTTAGAACATATGCTATAGATAGGTACAAAGCTGGAATGATCAAAACTGGAATGCTACTTCGGCTTTTCTTCTCAGAGATGATATAATTCTCCTTCCTCACCTTCTAGTCTCATCGTTTCCAGTCACCTTATGTTCTTCTTTCTTCAACAATCTTTCCTTTTCCCTTCTTGCACTTTTTATCCTACCACTTCTGTTCATGTATGAAACTGACGTGATCCTGCGTTCTTTATCAGTTGTATTTTTTTAAAAAACATTTAGAAAGAACTAAAGCTCTGTTCATTCTCATTAATTTCTCTTATTTCACCTTTACACTGAAAAAAGGCCTGCCGGAAAGGGTGGACTTTCCATAGCATGTTCAATGTATTTTGTTCTTACAGGTTTTACTATGTAATATAATACGCTCCAAGGTAGACCAACATCAGCCGCTTTGGAGTATGTATCAATATACGTATGTGATATGCAATAATAGAAACAACATTCAAAAGCAAACGAGTACAAATGAAACACCCTCAAATGTATTTATATTGAACAGAGAAATACATTCTGATTTGTTAATATTTTACTATTAGATATAAGTTTTATATATTCAAGTGTCTTTAAATGCAAAGATCTCACATGAGGAAAACAGTTCATTTGATGCTAGGAGGCCTAATCCCTCGAAAATTTAGCTACATATTTAAATTTTATAAATTCCTGTACCTCGCCATAAACTGCGATATTCGTTCAATTCATTTGAGTGAAGAAAGAGATTTATTTGTAACTTTAACAGACAAGTCATGGAAATTCATTATTTAAATAAATACACGAAGATTTATTCAACATCTTTCGTATAACTATGTATTTTCCTACAACAGGAAATTAAAAATCCAAAACTTAAATATTTTATGAGTTTCGGTTTAGAAAAATACCAATTATTAATACTTTAGTTTAAATAATTTATTCATATCCGCGTATATTCTATTTTATTCTATTTTAGTTATATGCTCACGTCTTTTTAAAACACACTACCTGAATTGAGAAGAAATTGAGAAAGGAAATAGTAGGAATCATAATGTAAAAAAAACAGAACTAAAACATATATAAACATAAAACTTACGTATTTGTTCAATCTACTGATATATGAATAGTTTTCTTAGGAATTTAGGGGAATGTAATTAATCCAAATCAAGAAAGATGGTATGATATTCCTTTTGCTTTATATATCAATTTATTTCATATTTTCTTTTTACTATTACTTTCAGATATAACATGATAGCATCTTGTAGACGGCAATGCATTATTTTCCATTTAAATGTAGATTTTCATTCGTTTAGCAGTACTCTGTAGGAAAGTCTAAATTAAATTTATACTTTCAATTGAATTAATACTTTTGAGTATCCCTAATAATTTGAAAATATTGAATTTATAAATGGTGCATTCATTTAATTATTTAAGTCTTGGGATATCTTACACCTTTATTCAATACAGAAACTAGATGTGGTGTTTCGTAATAACTATGCGAATACCGCTGTAGGAAAAGATATTCCTTTTAACCATAATAAATATTTGTGGATGATACCTATGTTTCTAATCTTTTAGGGTAGTAGATTGGCAGTATCCTTACAATGTCGGCAAAAGAGGCTTTGCAGTATTTGTTTTGGATTTTTATGTTTTGAGTTCAAGTTTAGCCAAGTTTAAATTTACTTTTCATTTTTTCTAGGTCGATGAAATAAAAAAATCAGTTAAGATGACATCTACGTACTGAATTGTTATTTCCGTGTCTAAATATGAAATGAATTAAAACGGATGAAAATTTAACGTCATCACCATCACTTTCACATCAAGCACAGTGATGGCTTTATGAAACGAAATTGCTTCTCAGACACACACACACACACATACACATACACACACACACACACACGCACACACAGACACACATATACATATATATATATATATATATATATATATATATATATATATATATATATATATATATATATATATATATATATATATATATATATATATGCGCAGATGTAGACACATACAATAGGAATACAAAACACAAAATGGCTGAATGTTAGCAAGGAGGGACACACATATAAAAAAGAAGAAAGCAAAGGACCATTGATGAGGTCACAGAAGTGTGACGAAAGAACTCTAGCCGAAATATGATTAATGTAATATAATGTAATATAAAGCTGAAGCAAATTAACACCAACTATACAGTGCGTGTGTTTTTATTGGCTAAACTGGCAACATGACCATCCCCAAATACAACAATATATATATAAATATATATATATATATATATATATATATATATATATATATATATATATATATATATATATATATATATATATATATATATATATATATATATATATATATATATATATATATATGAGAGGCAGAGAGAGAGAGAGAGAAAGAGAGAGAGAGAGAGAGAGAGAGAGAGAGCGATGAAGTGGGGCCAAGTAGATAAGCATCAAAGTAGGCACAAATATTCTTAAAATGTAATATATGTGTTGCCTAATCCTCGTGCTCCAATAACTATACCGACTTTTGTTATGTATCATTTAATGTCTTTCATAACATTTAAAGAAATATTGTCACTATTCGTATATGGACTTAAACAATATCTATTTCGATGGACAGAACATAAATAGAAGTATACTATACAGCTCTAGTATTCGTATTTCTTTTCTTCATCTTTCCTTTTCGTTCCATTTTTTTTCTTCTTATATTCATTTTATATTTCACTTACAATTCACTCACTTTCGTCTATATAATTGTAATAGAAATAAATGTCTTGTGCATGCCTATAGGTAATCAATAATCCAATGCAAACAAACAGTTGGACAATAATAGCTTTAAATTGAAATATCACAGCAAGTGATACATATATATTCTTTTCGAATTGGAATAAATTTTTGACTGTGCAAAATCTATCTTCATCATCTCGCTAAAAACCGGTTATTATGCATTTGTAGTTTGAAGATTTAAACAACGATATTGCGCGATTATTCCAAGTTTAAAACGAAGTTATTCTCGTAGTCTCACGCTCTCTTTTCATGACATCACGTCATATCAGTGAAATTTCAAAAAGCTTCCCTTATAAATTTTCTAAATTCATTAGATTTCTCTCCATGAATATCGTGATGAAAATTTGTGGTATCTGTTGTCTTTGTGTCAGTTTGTGTTGGTGTTTATATGCGTGTTTTACTTTAGTTCTTCTGTGATTTTCTATGTTTGCGTGTCGTTAGTGAAAATGATTGATTTGATATTAACACTGATTAGTTCTAATAGTTTTTCTTTATTATGTCTTTTTATATAATAATACAGAAATCTCCGAGACGGAAATTACTTGAGTCAAATCCGTTTTGTTCTTTGTATCATGTTTAAAATTAATATTAATATCAAACATAATTACTAGTACAACAACTACAATTAAGATGAGGTATTTGGTAATGGTGCTGTTAATTTTATCGATGGAGGTTTTTAACTAGTATCAATATTATTCACCCATGAATTCATAAAAAGTAAAATTGATCTCGTTGAAATTCGAACATACATGTTTTAAAGACAATTTAAATTGCGATTATTTTATCGACTGTGCTTTACTGGTAAACGAAAGCAATAACAGTAGTAAGATCAACAATGAAATATATAATATTCTTCAATTTTTTTTTCTAATTTAGGCATAGGGCCAGAAATGTTGATGTCATCGGTTAAGGACGATGATACAGACCTCAATGCTCGACTGGTATTTTAGTTTCACTGGATGGAATACTGCAAGTAGTTTTTTCAACCGCACCACTGAACCTGTCAGCACACAACTGCCTTTTGCACAAATAACGACTACGATGATAATGATGATGATAATTCTATCTTTTCAAGGTACATGGCATAATTACATACAAACAAGCGTTAGAACCTAGGGCTTAAAACCGTGTATTGATGGGAAAAAACAAAGTTATATAAGTAAATTATGTCAGGTTTGTTCCTCATTCAATGAATACATGAAAACCTTGTTAAAAGCTAAAAAAAAATAAATAGAAATAGACGAAAGCTCATCAAATATTTTATCGCGTACAAAATGACAAACCTATTCGTACACGAATGTTTACACACAAGTTAGTGTGTATCAAGCAAAGCAGCGCATACTGCTAACTGTTTATCACTAGTGTATTGAAATCGTATGCAACTTAATGTGTCATATTTTATATAGCGGTAGATGACTGCAGTACTTTTCAGTAAAGTCCTATGTTTATATTATCCGTTCTTAAATAGGTTTATAAAACTCTCCATAAATACAGTACTGCATCCTCCTTAAGATCTCATAAAAAGAAGCACTTTCTTTAGCAGTATTCTCTTATTCATTTTTAAGATTGTGCACTTCCTGATACTCCTTGGAACGAGCTGATTTTCTTCTGACTTAAATACCACTACCTTCACCACATCAGATGCACAATTCTTTCTTCGTTTTATTTCAATATTTCTACAAATGGACACTCTTATTATGTACTCTATATTTATATTATTGTTCTTCAGAACCTAACTGATCCCCATCTACAAAAGCTGACAGGTTAATATTACTGTGAATAGGAACTTAATATTACGCACTCCTGAAACCGAGCAAGAGGCAAACTTGTCTACTCCAACTTATAACGCTTTGGGAACAAATATCTCCGTGCCCAGCTCTTGTGCTTGCAGGATCTACTGCTATTGAATATTCTATCCAACTGTCGGTTAATGGACTTCCTCAAGCTACTTAGGTGATCATTGCTTTAATGTTTATAAGAACTGCTTTCTGTGTTGCTCCGGTAGCCTCATTATTTTTCTATCTGCATCTACGATCGTGCATTTATTGTATAGATCTGTGTATTCCCACATCACAAGTATTCAAAACTAGTGACGTCTACGATTCACATATTGTTTCTCTTTGCCTCACCGCTTGTAACATCGAGCTAGGTATCAATATCACTGGTAAAACTTCACAGTGTCATTCTTATATTCTTCCAATGATATCATAAAGTAAAAGCCTAGACGCCAGTATAGCGCACTTCCTCGGTCTGACATATGTCTTCCACTTATGATTTGAAAACCGGCGAAATACTATCGTCCATTCTATCGTGAAGTATGTAAATTATATCGTCTCCTACATCGCTCTCGCTTTCCCTCAGTAGAACTTTTGAAGGTATTCGAAAATGGCTTACTTTCTGTAATAAGGTTAGTCTTTACACCCACTCTTGAATAACGAAACACAGTATTAGAATTCAATGTGCGATAGCATCTAATACATTGCTAGTTGATTAATATTTACTTTCTTTTGTTGTGACAACGGAAGCAAAAGCTATTTATGCTGTAGTTTTTTTTTTATTCCATTACACGTTTTACTTGATACTGTTTATGGCTGTCAAGGTGCGAGACATATCTCCCAGCGAAAATAACATTTCTTAGTATTTTTAAAAGTGCAATTGTCTCTAATATTTTCTTTATATGCTTTGTTTTTCTTTGTTGGGGGTTATAATTTTGGGAACAACTGCTGACATGGTCATGATGTTTGAAATGCCTAGCAGCAAAATTATATTTTTTGGCTAAATTAAAGTAATTTTCATTTCTTCTGCGCTAAAAATGCTTTGTTAATTTTCTAACAACAAATTTCACCACAACACCGATCAGCGTTGCATGCAGTCTAACGAATTGTTTGAAATCACATAAGTGATAAATAGAACATTTTGTCGAATGAGAAACTATGACAGCAAAAACTTAAGAATAAAAAAAAAGAAGTAATAATAACTGCTTCTTTTATAATAACACTTTCTTTCGTAGGTACAGGTCCCGAAATTTGGAGCTGGAAGTATTCGATTACATTAAGAAAGTATCCCTTATTCTCCACCCTGGTTGAAAATGACAGCAAAGCACGGCTACTTTTCCGGAGAAAACTGAAGATTTTCAAAAACAAAATACAGAACCGAGGTCAAGCGTGGCTTTTTCTGTTGGCGACCACAATAACGATGGTAATAATAATAATAATGATAATAATAATAATAATAATAAATGGCCTGATGCAGTACCAGGCACTGGCTCTCATGGCTTCTCAACACATTGGAAGTATTATCATGTACACGTCTTGTCTTGGTATTAAAATGGGATACAGCAAATATTTAGCTGAATACCACAGATTTGCTTCTCATTTGTTTGACCTTAATGAGTTGAGCATGTCCCTTAGTGTCTGAGGACGATATGTGCATCACTGATCACGAGCAGAGGTAGTTGTAGACCATCGTAGTCATGTGTTGAAAGGAATAGTTTAGGGTGTTTCATTCATCATCTTTTCACAAGCCTTATTCAGGGACCTTTTAAATGGGATGGGCTACTTCACCTAAAGAAAATTCTAAGCGTGCCCCCTCTGCAAGGTCATGAGCTGTTTATCTTGATATGATATCACTATATCGCGCAAAAATTGTTGTGATGCATGCGCCTGGTCTACCCTTATCAGGTGTGTAGTTATGATGGGTATATTGGACTTCATATATTTGTACCCCAGGGTCCCTTTGATAGCATGCGCTGCTTTCTCACTCAATAATAGTAATAATAATAATAATGATAATATTAATAATAATAATAATAATAATAATAATAATAATAATAATAATAATAATAATAATAATAATAATAATAATTAGGTGCTTAACTCTTAGAACGTTGAATATGCCAACATTAACTTTATTGCAGTATAATGCATGAGACAAATTTAATTTCAGTGATGTAACATGTATGTGTTACATTTTGCCATTAATTTAAGGTTACACGTTGCTCACACCGGCTACGTGATGTAAGTATTCAATCAAAATAATTTCATACTAAATCTAAAATAAGACATCTTCAATCTTAAATTATATACAAAGTCTAATGTAATATTAATCGCATATTTACTCGTAAATTACGCGCTCATCGAAAAGGAATTGGGGCAGAAACTTTAATTAGTTTTCTAACTTGTAATAAAACTTACCGATAAGTTTAACACTGAAGTAATGTGATTTCAAGTATAGGTCCTTTCACCAATGTTGGAAAATTACTGGTAATTATTCGACACTGCAAATATTATTGTTAGTCTTTATTTTACTTAAACGTTAAAGAGCATTTTTTTACTTTAAATTTTAGAGCACATTTACAAAGTTTTATTTTTACGTCCTTTTTTTTTTCATTTAAAATATCATTAATGTCTTTATTTACTGCGCGATTTAACTTGCCGTTATCACTTTGATTGTTGTGAAAATGTATTTTCGATGAGAACACTCTCCATCACCTTAGAAAACGTGTCGTTTTAGTGTCTCAAATAACTATATTTAATTCGGTGACTCCAATCAATGAGTGAATTTTATGAACAAATGCAAAAATTCAGTTCAATGAAATGGTGTTCAATACATTTCTATTTACAATTGAGAATAAAATCGAATTTAATTATGTTTATACAACAAGAATACTATAAATAAACCTGATTACAGCATATGAAAATATATCTGGTACATTTAAGGTGAATTGCACCTTTAGAACGCACCGGATTAATTTGAAAAATGTACTAATACTCATGGCATTCTATGACGTTATCTTTTCCCTCTACATTACCAGCAATAATAATAAGTTTAAATTCTCAAAAATAAATTATTGATTTCTTACAGTGAGCAAACACTAAATACATAGATGAAGGTAAATGATTTGTGTTTCGGTATTTAGGTATATATCCTGTCGTCTTCTGGTCATCATCTCTGACACTGCATTACATATCATGTGATATGAATATAAATATCGTTACAGAACTCTGTCTTCTGTAAATACGAATACCAAATACGGTAGATAATAGACGTACCGGTTAAAAAGAATGCAAACATCCCCTACGGCTCAGACCATTCTAGATGAAAATTACATTAAAGTAATAATGTATAATTGTTCGAAAGGAACAAATCTTATATTAGCAATAATCAGTTTATCAAATTTGAAACTCTATGCGTTGAATATAATATCACATAACAGTCCTCTATAGACTGGAGTATGTTATAGTCATTGGGCACTAATTTTCTGTATGATTCTTCATGGGAAGAAACTCAAAATATATCTTGAAAGTCCAAGCAAAAGTATTATTGAACATATTTAGAGGCGAAAGAAATATTTTAATTATTAAGTAATTTATGATAAGCAGTTTGTCTGAGACCAGATAGTAAAAATTAACACACTTGTGGGATGGGACCAACAGTGGAAATTTATTCCTTGAGATATTCATTCATGTAAGTAGTTATTTCCTAATGTAACTATCTGAAAAATGTTCGTTTGTTTGTAAAAACTCATTTAGTAAAGGCAAAATTTACAGCAGCGAGAGCATTGGCAAGCCTAACTAATGATGGATTGAGACAAGTAAACGGCAGTGGTTTGTAAGCTCTCAGTCACAATGGGTTATTAAACTTATATCAACGAACTTATTTACAGTAAGCAGAACCATAGCTGTATTTCATGTGACATAACTACCGGTGCGTTTCATTAACATGCGTATGTCAAATAGAAACATAACTATATCCACGGCAAAATACTGAAATCCTTGGTACTACAACACTACATTCTCCACGTTATTTTGCAACTATATGGTCGCATATATATATATATATATATATATATATATATATATATATATATATGTCCATATATATAAATGTGCGTGTGTGTGTGTGTTAAATACATTTACGCGTATATATCTAATTCGTACACATAACCAGGAGAGAAGCTCACATTTATTTTATAAAATATAATTTCTCTTGGATAAATGTTGAAACCGGGAGGCTTTTGAAAAAAGAAAAACGAGATCTTTTGGAAATAATTATGACAACATTTTCTTTAACCTAATCGATTGCAAATATATCAAAGTCTTTTCTTTACGTTGATAAACGGAATATTTTAGAAAATTTCAATCGAGTTTAACGTTAGTATACGATTTGCATTAAAGTGAAAATTTAATTACTGTGTACATATATACTGAATATCGTTAGCATAATCATCATATTCATGTTGATTGATATTTGCATCTCAATGAAATGAAACTATATATGCATCCGTGTATACGGATACAACACATACTCACTGACGAACACGAACACAAACACGCACACACGCGCCCCACACGCCGTGTGTTATATATATGCATATGTATATATATATATATATATATATATATATATATATATATATATATATATATATATATATATATATATATATATATATACATATATATATATGAGTAAACATAAATACAAAAAAAAGGGTTTTGTATGATCGTGTATAGAGGAATATACTATTTTATTTAAAAGAGTTCCAACTCTGTTTTTTATGTTTTTTTATTTATATTCTTGTAAAATTTATGTGGGATATAGAATATGGAATATATAATATATAATATAAAAAAAGATGGATGGTACAATGAAATGAAGTGTTGAATGTCTTATTGAATATATGGAATATGTCTTATTGAATATATGAAATATTGAGTGTTCAATATAAAGGATTAAATATATAAATATATAAAGGCGAATACGTATTTTCTATACCTTGTGGTATTTCATCATGGCCGGTATGACAGACTGTAACAGACTGTAATAGACTGGCTGGTTTTCTGTCTTTTATACCTATTCCTTTGGACAGCAGCAGTATGTGTTTGGCTATTTTTGGAGTTGATGCCAAGTTTATTTTTTAGAAATGATGACATTTGATAGATCTTTTGTGTTTTGGTTATAGGGATAAGATTTTTGAACCCCAGTAGGTGTTTGGCTATTTTTAGAAATGAGGACATTTGATAGATCTTTTGTGTTTTGGTTATAGGGATAAGATTTTTGAACCCCAGTAGGTGTTTGGCTATTTTTAGAAATGATGACATTTGAGACATTTTTTTGTGTTTTAGTTATAGGGATAAGATTTTTAAACCCCAAGTAGGATAAATTTAATCATTGTTTGAATTTCTTAATAAAGTCCTTTTCTTTGCATTTTCTCTCAATTTCATTCCGGTTGTAAAGTTTATGGAATGGAAATATAATAAAAGTTTGATGATCACATGTTGCCAGATGGTTACTCAGTGGTATTTGGCGGACTTCTGGGTGTTTAATCTGTTGTCGATGCACCCGAGAGCGTTCCGATAGTGCATTACCTGTCTGGCCAACGTACAGTTCTTCACAATTAGGGCATTTGATGCAGTAAATTAGATTTCTACTTTTGCAGTTCATGTTCGCATTGGTGAATATTTTCCCTGTTTTCGTGTTCATATATGGGCCGGTATGAATTGATCGGCATGTACCGCATCGGCTATCATTGCATTTGGATACAGTGAATGCTTGATTTTTGTTGCTGAGGTCAAACCTTGCCTTTGTTAATAGCTTTTTCAAGTTTTTAGGTTGTCTCTTACTGAGAGTTATATTTTGATCTGTAATGATATTTCTCAATTCCTTACTTTGTTCAAGGATCGGTAAGTTCGCTTTGGCGATATTAAAGATGTTCTGGTGGCATGGATTTTGTGTCACTATAAATGGAATGATCTTTTCCTGTTTGTCTCTTCTTGTGGTGTCCTCAGTTGTTGTATGGGTATTTTCGAAGCCCGCTGAATACTATTTTCTATGAGTAGTGATGGGTACTTTTGCTTTAGCAGAAATTCTTTCAGTTCCATCAGGCGCTGATTTCTAGTCTCTATATCCTCTACAATAGTATGTATTCTCCTGGCTAGGCAGTATGGAATGTTGCGTTTTGTATGGGGTGGATGGTACGATTTAAAGTTCAAGTATTGGTGTGTCTGTGGGTTTGTAATATATATCTGTGGTAATGGCGGTGTCTCTTTTAACTACCATTATATCTAGAAATGGTAATTTGCTACAGCTCATCTCCTTTGTAAATTGGATGGATGGGTGTAGGTTGTGTTTAAGTATGCACACACACACACACACGCACACACACACACACACACATATATATATATATATATATATATATATATATATATATATATGGTCATTTTAATATTATGTAATTATATGTATGTATTTATATAGATTTATAGTATATGTTTATACACACACTCACACATAAACACACACACACATACACACACACACACACACATATATATATATATATATGTGTATGTGTGTGTGTGTGTGAATATATATATATATATATACTTATGTTTATACGCAAAAACATTTATATTGTGCGTCCTGTGACGTGGGCGGAGCAGAGTGCGTGTTTGTGGGTCAGTGTGCGTGCGTATACACATGTATGTATGCTTGTATGTACGCTTGTATGTATTCTGCATATTCATGTGTTTGTGTGCTTGTATGTGTGTGTACCTCTCTCTCTGTCTATATATATACATATATACACACACATATATGTACATATATTTATCTATCTATCTATCTATCTATATATATATCTATATATATATATATATATATATATATATATATATATATATATATATATATATATATATATATATATATATATAAATATATAAACAAATGTATATGTAAATGTATGGATATATATATATATATATATATATATATATATATATATATATATATATATATATATATATATATATATATATATATATATATATATATATATATATATATATATATATATATATATAGTTCAAATTTAGAGGAAACGAAAGACGAAAGCATGTGCAGGAACAACGTGCTTAACGCTTGGGAAGAATTGAAAATCCTTTTTCGTTTCGAGCCTACGATCTTCGAAATATGGATTAAGATGGAAGAAAACGGAGAGAAAAAAAAAAACAGGGAGAAAATGTGTAGAGTTCAACGGTCATGTATACACACTCACACGCACACACAACCAAACTCACATGAATATACATATACATATATATGTAAATATATTGTGTGATAACGACAGTACTCACTGTACAATGTACCTTGAATTCCTTACAGAAAATTGCAAGTAATCGTTTAACGAAAACATTCCACAAAGCATACAGGTCATAACAGAAAAACTTTAAACAATTATTTTGATAATACTGCTCTCACATTTGGTATGATATCCAAGACTTTCAAAGACAGCCATTGCTGATTTAGTACATTACATTAATTCGTCCTGAAAATACTGTCCGCTTAAAGATTGAAAAGAAAAGGCAACTTTGAGATATTTGGAGTGTTTAAATCAAATTTGACGGCAATACATTTTGTAAAAATGCCTTTTGCTAAAAAAGAGGAAAATGATGTTAATGAATGCAGGCGTCAACTTGCAATGTGGTGATCAATTTTATTAATTAGAATCCCATAAATGGTAAGTGATTGAAATATCGAATTTTTATTGTAACTGAATCCGTGCAGGAAGGACCAAAACGAAACGATTACATAGACAGCTATCATAGTTTTAAAGTTAGAATATGAATGAGAAATTTTCTATTTTCCACGAGAAATATGTACTCAGTATTTAGGCAGAAAAATAACATCAACATATCTATAATCTGTGAAGTAATTTAAAAAAAAATCATTCTATCGATTGCACACGTAGCTCTCAGATATAAGCACAGTTTCTGACAATGGTGCGATAGATTGATTTGCTTTAGAAAGTTATACCTAATTGGTGAAATTACGTAGTATCGTGGTTCAAAGTAAAATTGTGGTTCAAATCCCAAAACAGAAGTGGTGTTCTTAAGGTAAACCTTTTGTGTCCGTTATTCCAGTCCAGTTAGCTGCAAATGTATAGCAGTAGCAGCGGCAAGTGATGAGTTTTGCGATGGATTAGCATCTGTAAAGTTGAAGAGTTAATATTTTACTCACTCCGAGCACATGAAAAACGGACTAATTTCTGGTATATCAAGTATGAGACAGGCTTATCTATAAAAGATAGTACTTCGATTATATGTAATGATTTAATATTTGACTAGTCTGGTTTGCAACGGGTAGATATTTCGAATAATCCATACGCACGGTATGTAAATATCTTACATCTAGCTCTTGAAGTAAGACAATAAAAGATTTACTCAATCGGTACCCAAAATTATTTCCGTTTCTTTTCTGCCATTTCGAGTATTTCTTCAACCCCACTGTATTGAATAATTAATTTAGCACAAGGCCTTCGATTTTGAGAGAAGGCTTACAATCGATTACATCAATCCTGAAGAGTTGGCTAGTGCTTGTATTATCGACTCGGAAAAGAGAAAGGAAGTGTTGAATCCTACGGAATTTGAACTCACATAATAAAGTGGAAAGAGATCACGCGCAGCCTCATGTTAGAGTTGCTAACGATTCTACCAACTGAAATTCATTGGAGAGGTATAATGAATTCCATCGCCCCCAGTCCTTATTTTATCGACCAGGGAATGGAAATTCGACCTCGACGGAATTTCAACGCAGAATGTAACGGGTTAGAAGAAAAGCATTTTGAGTGTAGTGTTAATAGTCTTGCCAACTCGTTACCTTCATGAACTAATCTTGGCACATGACCATTTGTTTTCGGTGGTGAGGGTTAATCGATTACATCAACTCCAGTGTTCGACTAGCTTTTATTTTATCAATCTTGTAAGAATAAAACATCACTGTGAAATCGAATACAGAACGTAATAAGTAGGCACACATACCGCTCAACATTTTGTTCAATGTGGTAACTATACGGCCTGCTAGATGCCTTTACTAGCCAAAATAATACTGTGTATTTAATCCGCCGGTGAATGGTAGACCACACTAATGAATATATGAACGGGTTAACAGGTTCCGTTATCATAAACGTTTAGATAACGAGAGAATCGAAGGCTGAAAATATTCCCTTAATGTCATGCATTTAAATTATAAGTGTACGTATTTTTTCTTCAACGTATTTTAAAGAAACGATATAAATATTTTATATTTTCAAATGAGTGGTGCAGACACATTATTACACATCGGAACTTAAAGCAAAGAAACTTTCTTGCTGATATCGCTATATATATACAAATTCACTAAACCAACGTAATTGATGCGCATTCTATATATATATTTCAAAGAATATATATATATGTAGGTATGTATGTAGTTGTGGGTGTGTGCACGCGTGCGCGCGTGTGTGTGTGCATGTGAGAGTGTGTATGTATACATATCTATGAATGTATATATATATATATATATATATGTGTGTCTGTGTGTATGTATACATATGTACGAATATATATATACATGTATATGTATACATACGTATGAATATATATGTCCATATGTACACGTAAGTATATACATATGTGGGTGTACATGTATGCATGCATGTACCTCTCTACATGTGTGGGGATGTCCGTGTGTAAATGTGTATGAGAAGGAGTGTGTATATATTGCATACAATACATGCACATCTGTTTCTATCCATGCATGTTTCAACTTATGTGTGTCTATATTTGTGTCTGTTATATAATATTTTTAAAGTTTATACGTATTTATCAATGGATATAGAGACATGCGGTACGCCAGGATAGAGAGTAATTGATGATATATTTTTTAAACATATTTGGTTCAAGTTATATGTAGGGGACGGATGATCGGTGATGACGAAGTTGAAAAAATATCGTTTAGTTTCTAAGAAACTTTCTGCTGTTGATACGAGAGAAATCGAAAAATATATGGAAAACAAAAAAAAAAAAAAAAACAAAGGAAAACTCCACATAATATAGTTTAATAACTGTGTTGTATTCCTGCTCCTTTAGATGTATGATTTTTTTTCCTTGTTGATATTTTGTTTGTGCGTTTGCTAGTTATATGTTCTGATGTCTGTTAAGGAGATAAATATAATAAAAAGCATAGAGTAATATACTCTACGCTGTTCTTTCTGTAATGCTGATAGGAAGAGGAAAACTATAATGATAACATATGATTTTATTTGTTTTTTTCTTTTTATTTGTAGATAGATGCGTCCGATTGATATGAAGAGGTCATATCTATCTATCTATCTATCTATCTATCTATCTATCTATCTATCTATCTATCTATCTATCTATATGTCACACACACACACACACACGCACTTATATATATAAAATAGGAGAAAGTGAGTGAGAGAGTGAGAGAATGAGAGAGAAAAAGAGAGATAGGGATAAAGAGATAAAGAGAAAGAGAAAGAGAAAGGGAGAGATAGATATATAGAGAGAGAAAGAAAGAGAGAGGGAAAAAGTTATATATATATATATATATATATATATATATATAAGAGAGAGAGAGAGAGAGAGAGAGAGAGAGAGAGAGAGAGAGAGAGAGTGAGAGAGAGAGAGAGAGTGAGAGAGAAATTGGCAGCATACGATGATTAAAAATACCCTGCGGCAATGTTGGTTAATCGTTGATTTACAAGAAATGGGAGTGGCCATTCAGTTAGACACTTCGGATCCTAATTTATAGAGGATTTCTAATATATTTTCTAGATATTTAAAAGTCGACAGAGATATGAAAATCTATGTAAAATTAAGCTTTCTCTTATATATACATACCTAGAATCGCATTACGCGTGTACATGTGAGTATGTATTGCTACGTGCATATTTCTGCAAAGGCACATCCATATATGTCTTCAATCTTACCGGCTTACACTTGAAAATGTTTTATGTCCCTTTTTAGCAAAGACAGCTTAAGTCATTGGTGAAAAGTCAATGACGTTGGTGAGAATGAAAATGAAAGTTGTAGTTGAGAATGAGTTAGGTGAATTGGAGGACTTGAAGCCATCTCAAAACTAGAAAAACAGTTACGTGTCATGGTGATTTGTGCAGGATATCAAAATGCCGACATCATGACTGTTGTCCAGCGCTCTGTGTAAAGGCGGTAAAACGTGGGATGCACTGCTGCAACGAAGAGCACGAGGTCGTTCCTTCGGGAAGAGATGCAACAGGCGTTCTGCCTGTGACCGCACGCCAGAGTTTGTCCAATAGATAAACAAGAACTTTATCTGTTGGAGACCGTAGTCAATCTCTGGCTGTGGAAGGTTGCTGCTGTAAGGCTAAATGTGTAGCAGCAGAAGTCGGCTTCATGCCATGCTTGCAGGATGACGCATTGTTCATTTAACGTATATATATGTTTTACTTTCTTTAGAAGAGGAGAAAAATATTTTTGTTCATTTTTTTTTAAAGTGGGGACAAGAGAAAGAAAAGCAAAGAGAGGTAGAAAAATAGACAGTAAGAGAGGTTTCATTTCAATTTGTTGTCGTAAACTCATTGAAGCTTCATTACAAAGTATCTTTCTTTTTTCTATTTTTCTTTTTACTTCTTCTTTCCCATAGGAATACCTATGAACATATTTGTAAATAAACACATTTTCTCACAAGGGCTTGCGACTTTTCAAGATGTCAATTTTAGGAAATAGGATGGTAAAATAAGAAAAGAGGTGAACGTGCGGTCATCACTGAAAAGTAAAATGAAAATATATATTTTTTACACTTGTGTAGTCAAATCCCATATTCTGTGTGATTCCGTGTTTTTCACGAACATATATTAAATATTAGTAGTAAATATTATATGGCTGTAATTATGCACTGCAGAGGGCATAACAGAAGATATATCATAAAATCTGTGTAATGTGTATTTAACTATATTGAATATCTATGTCACTCCTAGTATATAGCGTTCCTTTTCAATACATATGAGTCTAGTACGCTTCTTGCATCGTGGTTAAATAACTGCGGCAATTATTAGTATTGCTACTTTTGAAATACAGAGCAAATGTAAGGGTAAAAACGATAAGCACAAGTTATAGTATTAGTTCTTATGCAAGATTCAGTATTATGTTTGTTTGGAATCCTGCATTCGGATTTTTAAGTCATTTTAGTAACATGTTCAGAACGGATCACTGGGGAACACTTTCATTAGGTTACAGAGGTACAGAGAACTAATGAGGTCGAGACAACTAATGGAAATTTATTCAATGTAAATTAATGCAATAAGTTGCATATGATCCTCTCTAGTTAACCATGCAAAATACACTTGGTACACCTAAGATAGCGGTACCATGATGATGAAACGCAAGGAGGAACTAATGATATGAATATATACATGTACATATATATGCATACACATCGCTAGAAGGATTACTGTCCCCATTTCTCTTTCTCATACACATTGGTAGAAGAATTACCTTCTCTCTTTCTCTCTTGCATGCACACACTATTTATATGAGAGTTGCGCATTGGTATATAAATCTTTGTATCTGTTTTATAAGGCATATCTGTGTATTATTCCCAGCAGTTCAGCCTTATTTTCCCTTCTCCAATAATAGGGAGATATTTTTTCCTTGATCATGTAACAAAGGAAAAAAGTTCTAATTCTTCTTATTGCTGCAGGAAGTAGTAATGCTGTGTAACATATTTTATGGAAAAGGTCACGTGTTTGAGATTCTTATCCTTGAAATATTTTCTCGCCAGAGAATACTATTTTCACTAAAATTCTTGAACACTTAAACACTTTATCAATCGCTGTTTTTTTTATTCTAAGAGATAGGCATATAATCATATAGACTACATAGATATATCAAATTCAATAATGAAGCATCTAAATAATTATTCGTCTGCCTAAAGTAGATTTCAAATCTCTATCAAATGCCATTCTACTCTTTAAAATAGAAATAAAGTCATAAATGTTGAACAATATAACACATGATGTGTTGTCGAAGTTGCTTTCAACAGAGTTTTTCTCACTACCTGTTAATATTCCTTAACCACACAAGCAACTGAAACATTATTAGGAGTACTTCTTCTTAGGCTTGCAACACATCAGATATTTCATTTCATATAAAGCTCTTTACTTCGACTTATTTTTTTAAGACGTTAATTTGCATGATTCACAGATGAAATATAGGTTAATGATTTTTGTATGTACGTGTATACTTGTTGATAAGTATATATATATATATATATATATATATAGGTAAGTATCGATGTATAATGTACATTCAATCATAATTGTGTGAAATATAAGTCATTATTGACAGTAGCAATTTCTGAAGTAATTACCACATGAATGTTTTGGGAACATAAAGAAAAAAAAAACATATTAAGTGAAATTCTTTTTCATATGTCAGCTTCTCCTTAAATGTTTATAATTCGTTATTAATTTTTTAAAAACTTTCTTTCTAACTCTCTCATTCTGTTTATATAACGTATACGTATATACATGTGTGTGTGTGTTCGTGTGTGTGTGTGTATTCTGTGTGCGCATGTGTATGGGTGTGTGAGAGAGAGTAAGACAGAGTGAGAGAGTGTGAGTGAGTAAGACAGAGTGAGAAAAAGAGAGAAAGAAATTGAGAATAATTCTGAAACAGCAGATTTTCAAGTAATGCTACGTATGAACACGTTAAACCACACACGCATATATATATATATATATATCAAGTCATCCTATAAGTTTTGTCCGATTATACCTTTTATAAACCTGAATGAAATTTGATAGTATTTTAGAATGTCTAATGGAATTTTATGCATTTGTATACATTGAGACTAATTAAATATAATTTTACAGAATAATAGAATTAAAATTTCTTTGATTAAAACCCTTTCTAGCATGGAAGTATCCAAAGAGCATTTAAGGGACATAATGCTTTATGAGTACAAAAAAGGAAACTCTGCAGCCGAAGCGACTCGAAGCATACACTCAGTTTATGGGAAAGGGTGCTTGAATGAAAGAACTTGCATATATATATAGAGTCATACTTCCTCCACTAATAAACGAAAATAGTGTGACATGTTTTCCTGCGTTTAAATTTCATATGCTGTCCTTTATTCCTTTCGCCTGAAAGTTGATTAGAACTTCTAGATTTTCTGAAACGTCTCAGTCGGTAAGATGTGCCAAAGATTACGAAATATATCAATAGTTTACGAAATATATCAATAGCACAATTGTTCGTTGACATAGCTTAAATTTTAATCTTATAATTCTGTTTTACTTCCAGAACGGATCGACTTACAGTACTTTAAGTCATGTACTTTAAGCAGATTCAAAAATTTCTATTAATAAAATAGATTTTAGAAGTGTAGCAATTGAATTTGCCAAGGAGAAATAGCTTAATTATATCCGCTACCCTTTCGTAGACGTGCTATATTTGTGTATCATACACTCCATAATTTTGCCTCAATGTTGCGTCATGCGGCTTTTTGAAATACAACTGCCATAGGTGGAACAAGAATGTAGCTAACGAAAGCGGAAACTCTCAGGAAGATATTTTTCGTGGGAAAAACTTTGAAGAATATATTTTAGACATGAGATTACCATAACTCGATGTTACACTCTGAGAAACATAATGCAACAAGGATGGAGCTTTGATCCTTTTTTGATTATGCTAATTAAGGATCATGCGTTTAAGTCACTTCTATTCGATTAGTTTATATACAACGATGAGATGCCTTACTTTTTCTCCCCCTACTATTTATGAAAAATATAACACAGTGCTTTTTTAAGAATTGCGCTTAAGAATTTAAGTGATATTTTATGGTCTGATAAAGTTATAAATGTTATCCCATCAGAAAAGTTGAATACTAACTCATAACTTCCGAAGGGAGAAGTGCGCAGCAACCATAACTCTGCATTGCATTTTCAACATAGTAGAAAACATGTACGGTATTAAATATTTTTAAAAGACTACATAATAAGAAATCGATACCACAAATATATGCTAGAACGAAGATATTATAATTCACGTTTCACACGAATTGTGTTTCACTATATTATTTCAACTACATTATCGATTTTACTATTTAGCTTTAAAACATCGCTGTTACATATTTATGATGTTCTTTCATTGAAGAGAACCTCATAAAAGTAGTTTTGACATCATGAATATCATTTTCAGGCACATTTTGTGCATTTCACGCACATCAGCGGAGTATTGTATGATTTATCTTATTTTACTCCTGTTTTATGTATTATAGAAATATTTGAGTGGTGCAGCTTCACTTTTTAATTGGACTTTAATTTATAGATGTCAAGAAATTAAGAGAAAAATTCAAATTCAGAACGTTGTTGTCCTGCAAACTTGACCTTTTATCAATTATTACACTACCAACTCATCATGTTCTTTCACTTTATTTGTGTATTCTGTTATATTTTACATCGGACTCGTAGACGAATAATGATTATTGATTTCATTATAGTTTTCAGAGAGCAACATATAGTTATTACAATTTCATGTCTAAAATATATCTTTCAATTTTTTTTCCGCCAAATTACTGATTATTTGATACATATAATAATATAATAAATAAATGTATATAAGGTATATATATATATATATATATATATATATATATATATATATATATAAGGTATATATATATATATATATATATATATATATATATATATATATATATATATATATATATATATATATATATATATATATATATATATATATGTATATATATATATATATATATATATATATATATATATATACACATATACATTTACATTATAGATATATATATATAAATATATATACATATATATATATATATATATATATATATATATATATATATATATATATATATATATATATATATATATATATATATATATATATATACCTATACATATATTATATATGATAATATACATATGTATATATTGTATGTTAGATATATATTATGTATGTGTGTGTGTGTGTGTGTGTGTATCAAAGTATTCCAACGAATGGAACGTGCAATTTAATATTTCTAAGAGAAATAGAACAGGTGATCCCTGGTTGCAACTTTTATGCTACGCCGGAAGGAATGTTTCTTAATCTGACCAGTTCGTTTTGGTAGGCATAGTTAATTGTAGCATTCTATCTATTTCATGCGGCATATAAAAGCCTTAAGATCCTTCTCAACAATCCATGATTATACCATTTGAGAAATACTTTTCTATATTTTCTTCGAGGGCTTGCTCTTTAATTGGAAACATCTACATGAATGGTGAATATTTTGAAAAATTGCTCGATTTAATTCCGCTCAGTATTTGAGTATGCCCGTTTACCTAACGAAATATCAATTTTTTTTCCAATGAAATTTCAGAAAAAAAACATATAAATCATATCTGATATAAGACTGCCAATGGAAAACACGAGCTTACAGATGTTGAGGGTGTTTAGTAAGCAAGTTATATATCAACATATTTTTGTGAACGAAGTGCACACATCCGGTATATGTGCGTACACATATCGTGAGTCTGTGTTGCATAGAGTACATCGTAATGATAGACAACATTATTCGAATCCACTCAAGTGCTGTCTTGATATTGGCGGGTGATACATAAAGTTTTGGTACCTACATAACATTTTAGTTACATATGTAGTCCTCTCAGAAACATCATTGGAGAGCACTTTGTTTATTGGTTTGGGTTCAAACATACATTCATGTACTTCTCTATAGTGTACCGTGATAGATATTTATGCTTCCCTGAAATGTATTGGGACAAAAAGTGAAGCAAAAAGCTATCAAAACAAATTTGATTTTCTGTGGGATAAATAGATTAAAAGAAAATAACGAACATATTTAAGATATGGGCTGTGTGTTTCCTATACATTTCTTCGCCTAGGAACCTTCTTCGACTAGGAACTCAAAAATGTTTTCGATCTGGGATACTGGAGTTCACTCTCACTTCCTATCTTACAGAATTTCTTTTCTAAAATTGGTTTACAGGAACAGGTATAGAAATCGAAGAGAATTATTTATATAATGGAGAAGCAGAGGAAGTATACCACTCTGAAAGCAAATCAAGACACTGCGGATGGATATCGATTTCATCACAATGAACTATTTGTAGTTAATAAAAAAAAAACAGCATTGTTCATTTGGCAATTGCCTTGTGTATTACCTTCGAAGAAATGTAATACACAAACGATGAGCGCATATGAAATATTCTAAATAACATTAAAAATATCATTATTTGACCTGCCTTCGAAACCTATAATAAATGTTACGATATATTAGTCATAATTGGATCGACTAGACAGTACCCGATACGTACTTTTGTCTATTTGGAAGATAGAATGTATTTTGATATTGAATCCTGGACAGATTTTGACTCATCTTCATCGGATTTCATATATCAAATCTTATTACTAATTACTGCACCAAATTTGCTATTCCAGCACTGAGTAATAAGGACTCGGCATATTAATTATCAGGGAAAACCGTTTGCTATTTTCATGTAAATATATGAGAACTTAATGAATTCTGAACAATAAATATATACGTATGCTGCAAACGTCATTAAACTAAAAATAATGAGTTTGAAAAAGTGGAAACAAGGAAAACAAATCCTATTATGAATTGATGTATAAAATCTGTTTTTTTTCTTTCTTTTCAGTTGCGTAACAGAAATAGGCTAAGTGATTTTAAAGAGACATGTGCTATAAATATCTAAGAGAAGTGTCGTTTTTACATATTTTAAAGAACAAAATCTATTATTAGTAAAAATGGCTGAATACACATAAATGAAAAGTGCTGCAAAACACATCGGAAATAATATATATAATTTTCAAGAAGTAATAGTATTTTGATAAATATTATAGCGCTTAACCATTTGCAATTTGTACAAACGCTGTAGAACAGTAATGTTGGAATAACTACATAAACAGTCTTATATTTGACAAATATGTTTTCAAGGGCTGTAAACTTGTGATTGATTGTTATTCATATGTCATAACATATCAATGAGTCACTGGAATAAATATCAACATATGAAAATCAAAGCAATGTCTCTAATTTAGATCAGTGAAATATTAAGTGAGATCTTACTATACACACCTGCTATTTACATTATCTAGAATGTTCTCCAGTACGTTTGAAGCGGAAAAGAAGACTGGTTAAATGATTGTTTCCAATAAGATATGCTTAACGGAAATAACTTAGATATGTTTCGACCAAAGATTGGTCCAGGCCACGTCCTACTCAATAACACTACCTGCCAGGATCTGTTAAGTAAATTTTACGAGATGTTTTGTGGTATTATGGCCCATTAAAATAGGATGATGTTCATTGAGATATATCCAGTTATAAGTGGCTTATCGTGTATCCCTTGGAGAAATTTGGTTTTATTTCAAGGTGATGAAATATTTTCCTTCTTTTATTTATTTTGGTATAATGGTAAATAGAGCTGGGCCTGTTGTGGAACAGAAATTGTATCGTGATCCTAAATTGCGTATGAACATATGACATATGGCCGCAGTCTTTGATAATCTCTGAATCTGGGGCTAAGGTCGTATGGGCAACGCTGGTGGTATAGTCTACACTTTGAGCAGACTATGCGTTGTGAAATGGTACGACACCCGCTG
>NC_142939.1:20569759-20572259 GCF_046866305.1 Octopus bimaculoides | reverse complement strand
ATAAAACACGAGAGAATCAAACCTACCTGCATTTTTTGTTTGCAATATATATCAATACAGACATCTAAAATAAAATTATATCACAGACCATTAATATACTATTGGGGATCCCCAAGTTGCTATTTTGTTGCGGGGACCTCAAAACATCTTTCATGGGCCCCCAGGGGTCGTGTGAACCTCGATTTTGAACCACCGATGTACCATAAACAATCGTCCCTATCGTTGTCAAATGGCCGAAACACATGTCCGCCGAAGGCTGGATTCGATATTTGGATTCATTCACAATTATTCTTGTTATAAATGTCCTCATATAGCGTTTGTGCCACTTCCACTGACAATCAACCCATCATAATAATCGCGTTTTATTTTTGAATTATAATACTGTAACAGAAAGAGAATCAAATCAGAAGTCAAGAATGATTTATCACATTATTCACTTTCAAAAAATAAACGGGATTAATAATTGATTATCACATAAAGATTGTTCAGTGTTTGACGAGTCACAATAGCCGTGCGGTCTATGAAATAGTGCTAGACGTAAAAATCCTGGGCTAGATTTGCGTCCATTAATCGTCTTCAACAGACTCACCTGCACGCACGACTCAGACAAAACGATTTATACATCATTCTAAACAAACATATTCTTACCCAATAATGCACGCAGATGTCAGCGAATTTTGATTAATGCAGTAGCTAAGATGAATATAACGTTGGCATGGGAATACTATAAAGAACGAGAAAAGATATGCTTTTGACAGGAAGGCAATATTCATATATTTTTTTCAATATATATGTTTTTTTATTATCATTACAATTATTCATATCACTAATAGAAGTACTTGTATCATCATCATCGTCATCATCGTCATCGTCATCATCATCATCATCATCATCATCATTATCAGCTATGACTGTGATGGTGGTAGCAGCAGCAATATTAGTAGTAACAGCAGGAGGAGTATTATTTTTGAGCGATTATTTACAAAGAATTATTCTGCATACATATGGTGCTAGTTGTTGTTTGAAATAGCAGAAATTTATGTAAACATGTGAAAAAATCAAGCCTGATACATATACAAACATAGTGATTCATAGGTAAAGACACTCCAATAGATATAAAAATACATATATATATGTATGTGTGTTTATGTGTCTGTGTGTCTGTATGTCTGTGTGTGTGAATTTATGCATCTATAAAAGTATACATACATTTATGTATGAGTAGACAAGCACACACACAATTCGATCCAGGTATTATGATATTTATATTGAAATTGCAGGACTCACGAATATTTCAGGGAATTAATGATAAACCCATTGGGTTTTTTCCTGAATACTTTATCCTAAAATCTTCAAAGCGTGGCCTGTTTTGTGTCTGTATCAGAAGATAGTCTCTCATCTGCTATTCATTGAAAAGTGAAGAAAATTGGAATACGATAATTACTTAATGCACTATATTTTTTTCTATAGCGTCAGCTCAGAGCTGCAGCCATGCTGATGCACCACCGTTCATATATATACATATATATATATATATATATATATATATATATATATATATATATATATATATATATATATATATATATATATATATATATATATATATATATATATATATATATATATATATATATATATATATATATATATATATATATATATATATATATATATATATATATATATATATATATATATATATATATATATATATATATATATATATATATATATATATATATAAGGCTGGCTGAGTTAGAGGTTAAAATAACCGTCTAAGGCATAGAAGTATCCATTACACTACAGGTATATTACCTGTCTGTAACCAGGGACATACATATGCAAGCATATTATGCTTATAAAGACAAAGATAAGCATGAGTTTATCAAGAATCAAAATGTAAAGAAAAAAGAAAATGGAAAAATATTGCTGAACAACAATTGACTTAGATCAATTATTATTTATCGTATCAATACAAATAGACTGCATGCCATTTAACAGCAGTTTCTGCTTCCAATGCTGTGTGGTATTGCTATTGATGTGTTAAAAATACTTATCATATTCGATAATAAAACCGATGTGAAACACGGAGCTTCATCAGAGTGAAGGATAAATAAATAAGAAGGGCCTAAGGAAGAAAAAGTACGAGTTGAATATGGTTGTAATCATACCATTTTGCTTGTATTTATCTTTGGGACGTTTAGTAAATGAGTAAACTTAAAATAGTATTTGGTGGATTAATCCTTTGTACGGGGTGAGGGCAAGATGGATAAATAATAAAAAATAAATGAAGCGTAGATTAGCCCCACACAGGCATACTTTCAGAAATTGTTCATCAATCAATATTTCTCTATTCCTGTTTGCTTGATATATATATATATATATATATATATATATATATATATATATATATATATATATATATATATATATATATATATATATATATATATATATATATATATGTGTATATATATATATATATATATATATATAT
>NC_142939.1:20557259-20564759 GCF_046866305.1 Octopus bimaculoides | reverse complement strand
ATACTACGTTCGGGGTGGTAATTCTAGAACAACCACCCACCACCACCACCACCACCACCACTACCACCACCACCACCTCCACAACCACCACCACCACCACCGCTACTACTACTACTGCTACTACTACTACTACTACTACTACTACTACCACCATCTCTACAAAAGCAATTACTACTATTACTAATACAATTGCTAATACTATTGCTACTACTATACTATAATTATTTTTATCACCACTCCCACCGTCAGCACACCACCGCCACACCACCACCACTAATACTACTTCCGCTAGTATTCTAAATATCGCATTCTATCCATATCGCATTAATTATATTTGTATTGATTTTCATGGATTGGCTAAAATCATTAGATAATTGGTAAATACCCAACAGCATTTGTTCCGCTTTGCTCCGTTCCGAATTCAAAATACACTCGGAGGTCAATCTAAGCATTTATTCCTCAGGGGTAGATAAACTGAAGCACTAGTGAAGTACCAAATGCGGTGGTATCAACGAGCAACATCATCTCAAAATCACTGGCATTTATTATTATTATTGTTGTTGTTGTTATTATTATTATTATTGTTCAGTAGTTATATTTTTATAACGTGCTTTCACTTCACTACCGAGCGCTGCTCTGTATGCTTTGGGTATGTGCTGTGGTTTGCTGTGATGTTATTATGGTTACTGTATTGAAAGTGTTTTGCGTAGGATGTATGCAGTGCCCAGTAGTGCAATTTTCTGTATGTTATATCTGCATATGTTTGCTAGTTTATTAGGGTTCATTGTTGTATCGAGGTCTTTACTTAGATTATTTTTCTTCCATATTTTATATGTATGTTTTGTTGCGTTTTCGTTCTTTGGGTAGAGCACTGCTGTAAAATAAGCGTGTAGCATGGAAATGTATTGCTCACGTGTCCATTTATGCCGTTTTGGCTTTATTTGCGGGGCACGAGGAACAATGTCCGGCCCTTTATTTAGACGGTCATCATTTTCGTAGGGTATCGGTCCGTTCATTTCTGTTGTCAGACTGTTTTGCACGTGCAGCTCTTCGTACTTTTTGCGTAACAAGTTTAAAGTACGCACTTCCCGGTTGTTATTCTTGGGTGGAATAATACCGGTGTTATTTAACCTGTTTGTAATTTTTTTTATTATTTGGTGCTTGGGGCCGGAGATGGTCTGGTGTTGATGTAACAAGCGTGTTTACGTTTGCTGTGCGAGTAGTGGAGATGATATCCAGTTAAAAAACATCATTATATTTGGAAAAATAGAAATAAATTTCAATGAGTATTACTTACTCGGATATAGTCCAATCCTTTGTCAGCTATTTTTGGCTCCATGCGATGTCTTTATTTCCGATGTTTTTGGATAAATTTCGGAGCAGTGAACTATCGTTCTTAGATGTTAAACGTCCCTGTTGTTGTTGTTGTTGTTGTTGTTGTTGCTGTTATTATTATCATCATCATTGAGAGAGCAGTACATACCATCAATGTAATAATGGGGTATAAATATACGAACCCCAATATACCCATCATATCTACCTGTCTGATAAGTGTATACCAGACATGTGCATCGCAACCATATGCGTGCAACATGGTTGTCTTATATCAAGATAAACAGCGCTTGACCTTGAGATGGTTAGAATGAGTTAGAATGTTCTTCATGTCGAGTAGACCACCCCACTCAGAGGATGATTGCCTAAGGATGTTGAAAGAAACACCTATGAACGATGGAGTCAATGTAATTGACTTTACTCCTCTTCCCGAAATCGGTACCTTTGTGGCAAAATTTGCTAGTGTTTGTGGTAGCAGCAGTAGCAGTAGCACCAGCAGAAACAGCAGCAGTAATAGTAGTAATAGTGGCGGCGGGGTAATAGACGAAGCATATCTGGCAGCAAGTTCAAGCTAACTGCAGTTGAAATCGATTACACATGACCGGGTGGTATGTTGGTATCTGAAGAGATTGTATTTTTTTTTTACAGGTTGCTGCATTCACTGCATAACATAGTCGCCCAGTCCGCTGACACTAATTTTAATCTTGGCGTAACTATTTGTAAGTAAATATTATTTATGAGGCCAAATAGTGTAATAAGAGAAAGAACAAAAAAAAATATCAAACAAAAACAAAGCATGTGGCATGGCTGTGCTACGTGGCAGTTACATCGTATTTCCATTTCTGCTTTATGTCCCCAGTAATTACAGGAAGTGAAGGCGAGTATCATAGTTATTAGTGCTGTTTCGGGTGTCTTTATTTGTTCACTGTTGCACTGAAATGATGCATTAATATAAGAATGCATGTCTCGATATGCGAGGAAATGCTGAAAGTTCTTGATTTTAAGGGTATCGCGAAAGTCCTACTTCGAGACCCAACCTTCCAAGTTCTTTTACAGGGCGTAGAAGAACTGACGGACTGCTGCAATAAGTGTGTGAAACTGAGAGGGGAATAATTTGAATAAAATCATAACTGAATCTCCAGTATTTTCTTTTACTCAAAACAAGGAACTTTTCAGCACACCCGCGTATTTGCGTTCCTGGAGAGGCAAATAATCTTAGATGCCATAGCTGAAGTGACTGGCGAAAAGAAAAAAAGAAAACAGCAATGTGATACATCATGGGGCAGGGTAATACATTTTTCCGTTAGAGCGAGAGAGTTGGTAATTATAGAAAAAAATTCCTCCGATATATTTTCTATATATAAATTATTTAACTGCCCCTTCGGCAAAATGTTTTTATTCCTGATATATAATATTGAATCGTGTCAGATATAGGCATTTGTAATAGCTTTAAGATTTTAGATCTTAGATTTAATCCAACTGTGATTACTTCAATAAAGATTGAAAACAATTTTATTAAAATAACTATAAGTAATATGGTAATTATCCATGAGGTGTTTTATTATATGATATGTTTGTCGTAGCAGTTTTCAAATATCATTCACGTTGTCATATGGTGCAATACGTGCAAAGGATTTCACATAAAGCAATCATTTGCTTAAATTCGGAATACGTAACATTAAATTGGAAGTCGTTGGGACAGTGCACTCAGTCTAAAATACTGTACTAGTATTTTGAACAACATGAAGGGAAGGACTTAACATTCCTTATATGCGGAATAGTAACAAAAATGAAATATGCACTGATTTCCAAAAGTCAATTTTTACTGAACGGCATCATTTAAAAACTTCTCCTGTCATCAAGTGAGAAAATGAGTACGCAATATATGGTGTACGATTTCTTGTTTTTTTCAAACGTAAGTAATTTTCATTCAAAACACGTCTTACATTACTGAAATCACCGGGGGAATAGAATTTTCTTGATACTTTGGGTTGCTATTGTATATGTTAGAGGTGGGTCATTCACTTGCGTAGTTATGATAAAAGTGGACTGTTACTAAGCATTCTTTTATGAAAGTGCTGTTTCAGCTGACTGTACATTTAACAATATATTGCTTTTGTCTTGAATTGGTGTTACCATTAATTCATAATTCATTTTCATTTTATCGCTTTGCATTGGCGAATATTTTGTGTCTTCTGACTACGTTTCACAAATATAACTTATACTTTTGACTTGATTTTGCAAACATAACATATTTTCCAATATTCTTATCTACATATCACTTTGCAGTTTATCTTTTCCTGCTGATAAAATTCGTAATTGTATCTTGTTTTCTTAGCGTGAAGAGATTGCTTTTCAATTTGCATTGGGCGCTACTTAATAGTTATTTTTCGCCAAGTTATTGCATATTACGTCCCCAGACCTGTCTTATTAAAACTGTATTTTATATTGTGTTTTGCTGACTAAGTAAATCATTGCCTATTCTCTATGTGTCACTTAGGTTAATCTATTCAATACTCCTAAAATTATTATTTATAACGTTCTTTTATGTACAACTTTTTTCATAAACTTCGTGGTTTACGTTGCATAATTATTGTCAGGAAATTCTTTTACAAATGTTGAAATAATGGTTACCTTAGTTTGTTATGTGTGTGGTTCTGCATGATAGGAAATCGACTGTCGCTTCCGTGGTTCTCACGTCATTAAATACTTACTGTTTGTTTTTTTTAGATTAGAGATATATAAGGTGAATTTAAAATAATAATTACAGTGTGAAACCAATACATTTCTTTTGATAGTATGCATATTTCTTGTTGCAGCGTGTTACTGTACATTTCTGCATCCGCTGGAAATATTCAACAGTTAATACAGAAGGTATCGTGAAATAAAGCCCAATATATATTTATATATTTCCTCCATTACGGCGGAAATAGACCTCGAAAAGAATGCTAGCTACCATATTGACTTATGGGACATGATTTTGATAATCTACATTTCCGTGTATGTTAGATTGTTATTGAGCTCTTCTAGATATATGACAATTTATAACTAAGAATAAAGTGACTCCAGTTTCTGCTACAGTGTGAGGTAAATGTCTGTAGCAACAAACTTACGTCACACGCAATGACAACAGAAGCTCCGAATCACTTGATTATATGTGCAATGTAATCTAGCGAGCGAATTAGGATCAGTGATAAAATATGAAAATACATCAACTTCAAATTTCGACAAGTGACAAACCTGAATCATTGAGTATATAACTTGTTTGACATTAAATTATTTACCAAGATTGCAGAAAAATTACCAAATTTGATGTTATATAACTTTACGGAGAAGTTATATAAAACAGACTTTACAAAATGTTATTAAAGCCCCACTTAGTACCGGGCCTGAATATCATGAGAAATAAGGCAAGGTCTTTCTCATACCAGACGGTTTGAACAGAAACAATATAAGATTTAACAAAAGATGTACGAAAAAAAAACAGACAAAAAAAAACTATCAAGTGAAATATGAAATTTATCGGGTAGCTACACCCTTATACCTTTCAGCTATACCACCTAGTTGCAACAGTAAATACCTTTTGACAATCAACTTAAGATTTCGTTCAGAAAATCAAGAAATAATTTTGTCTGTGCAACCTGGGATAAGATTCCAATGCCCAAGAATAACATGTGCTCTCCTTTAGCTTCTATAACTAATTGTTTTGTTCTGTTAGTATGCTAGTTGTGTACGTGTTCGACTTTAAACATATCTAGTCTTCTCTTGCATTGATTTTGAGACTTTACATTATTCTACACTAATGAATAAGTAAATTAACAGGCTATAAAAGCGTGTTAATAACGGTTGTTAGGATAATTTTTTTACACGAATTATGCAATAATATACAAATGAATTCAATGCTACATATAGAAGACTGCAAAATCAATGAAGCACATAAAATGTGTATTATGCATCGTGACTATAGAATAGCCTGTCCTTATATCCCAGTTTTCTGGCTATAAAACAGCTATATACGTTATAACAACTGCCATTAATTGGAATGCAACATACCTTAAACGAGATCATATACAATCATTAAATAATTCACTAAATAATAAAAAAGCATAAATTATGAACCCAAAAAATAAACACGAGCAATATAGTGTAAATGATATAAATACGAAAGAATAGGTGACACATTAAAATTGATACCCAGGAAACAGAGATATTCATGATCGCCGGAGACAAATAAAATCCAACATAAAAAAAGCGAGCGTATAGTTTGTGTGCAAGACACGAATGAGTTGAATGAATTTCAAGTAATGCCTAAAAACTTGTAGGAGACAAAGAGTAGGATCATTGGATAATATGTTAGGAAATCAAAAGCAGTAAAATGTACCGCAAAGTGTTTTGTCCGACACTCTAAACATCTAAAGCTACCTTCAATCCACCGCCGTAATGATATTATTATTATTATTATCATTATTATTATTATTATTATTATTATTATTATTATTGTTATTAATAATAATTATAATAATAATAATAATGATAATAATAATAATAATAATAATAACATTTTTTTTCATAGCAGCTGACGGTTCATAAATACACGTTGGGGACAGTACACACATTTACAATACAATTAAAGTGGGATTATAAGATAATAAAAAAGAAAACACGTTCACAAAAGAATAGCAACGTATAAAAGTCTAACAATTAAAATCCCCCAAAGAGGGAGACTTCATGGAGCTGCTCCTGAAAACACCACTACAACCACTATGCCCTTACGTCTCGGGTAAATGTCATCTCATATTCATCAAACCTCCATTCAACGGGTGTTGAGAGCAAATGGGGCACCTGACCGGAGGAACGCGTCCCTTCCACAGAAGGCGAAAGTGTATGCGCTGCAGGGTGATCAGATGTAAACTGGGGCAAGATATAAAACTAAGGCGATGTTCAGTTCGACATTTATAGAACATCTTTCTCTCGGCCAATTGATGGGTGAGTTTGTTCACAGTGCTCGTCGCCTAGTCTGCATCCGGACCAACCCTGATCACGGACAGTTTAAGCGGTCCCTCGGTCCAGAGTCGTACGAAGTTATTGGACGGCTTGTACCTGCGTCTATATGTGTCGAGCTGTGGGCCCACTGACAGTGACCTATAGGGTGGGCCCACTATGACGGTGACCTATGCTGTGTATGTTGACACGATCCTCTGATATCCTAGTTCGCACGGATAGCCTCTCAGCGCCTCCATTTTCTGCACTCGTGGCTCTAGAACCGGAACACACCAAAATAACGGGAGCAGACACAAGAGACAAACTAGGGTGCAGACGTTGATGTAAAGCGGCTGCCGTGAGAATGGCTACCAAGTATTATTAGTCTATTCTATCGAAGGCTTTAGAGTGAACCAAATTGATAAGAGCCCGTATCATGCCAGCTTCTTTAACCACATTGTCAATAATTTATCGCATCAGGTGGGTGAATGTGCTTGGGATAGCGCGAATTTGCGTATCATTGAAGTGTACATTGCCTTCTACTCTGCCATCTGTCTCAAAGAGGTAGGTGAAGTGCTGTTGAAACGCCACACACAACAGCTCGTTGTAGCTTTGTTTTTTCTTTGCGCCACTGCTACTCGGGCCCCTCGAGCGCTTTCATTCTTTCTTTTCTTACAGAAAATACCTTAACATTGGTACAGCGTTCTTTGTGCTTACCGTAGAAGTTGGTATCGAGCCAATGCCGTCGCCAACTCCACGGTTACCATGTACTTCGTAAGCGTCTCTTCTAAGTTTATCACAAAGCTTCCTCCTATTCTATTACATTCTATCGTTAATGCCTTACTAAACATAGTTGATTCTACTCTAATTGTCCTTTTTCAGGGCAAACCACCATTTGTTGTTGACGATTGACCGCGTCAGCGCCCGCTTAACTATTTCACTAATCTGGTCTCTGTAAGCTTGGAATGCCGGCAGTGACGTGTTCAACTTCTAGTAACCGGATCCCCGCACAAGACGTCTATGTAGGTCGACCGGGCAGACCCCAAATTTGGGCCTAAAGAATACTCAATCTTGATACGACCTAGATGAACCGATGCGCATAGTCCATATCCACACTGGCACATCCTAGAAATCCAGTCGGTTGCTGTCAGTGTGTTGAAAACGTCTGAGTTGGTTGTAAGGCTTTTG